>NC_134572.1:19335000-19635000 GCF_050947875.1 Dermacentor variabilis | reverse complement strand
TTCTTTCTCTGCGCAGCCATCCCGCAGTTTTACGCAGCCGTGGGCGGCAAGGTGTCCCTGCCATGCAACACGAGCATTCCCGCGGGCGGCGACGGCGTGTCGCTGATCCTGTGGTATCACGGCGACTACGGCATTCCTATCTACAGCCTCGACGCCCGCGACCAGCCTCTGGGCAAGGCACGACACTTCCCGGGCCAGGACCTGGGTACGCGTGCATACCTGGACGTCAGCTCGAAGCCGCCTACGCTCAACATCGACCCGGTGCTCGAGAGCGACGCCGGCGAGTACCGCTGCCGGGTCGACTACAGCAGGCAGCGAACGCAGCACAGGAACGTCAACCTCACGGTCATCGGTGCGAGCCTCGTTTGTCTTTGTGCGGGCGCCACGTCACGAACTGTACCGCTTACTGGGATCCGGAGTTTAGGTCAGAGAGAGGGAGAAAATAAGAGATGGAAAGGCACAGAGGTTAAGCAGATTAACTGTCCGGTTGGCTGCTCTGCAATGGGAGGTGGGGAAAGGTAAGAAAAATAATAAAGAGAACAAAAATGCGAATGTATGAAGACAATCTGTCCGCACAAACACAATGAAGGCAACTGACGACAGCTATAGTTTTCCATCTAGTCCCACCATTTAAAAAAATGAAAAGAAAGAAAGAAAACACGTTAGTGCTTTTAGAGCAAATCGGTTTGACGTCCGTTACGACCGTGGTCCAAGAATTCTGTATTCCATAAGAGGAGGGTTGTTAAGTTTGTCGAGCGTAGTACAGAGCGCTTTTCTTTGTGTACTGAGGAGGGAACAATCACACAGAAGGTGCAAAATCGTCTCGTTCCACCTGTGAACATCACATGATGAATTTACGTTTATTCCGATGACGAAGGAGTAGGCATTAGTGAATGCTACTCCAAGCCACAGATGACAATGAGGGTTACCTACTGTCGCAATAAGCCGTGCTGAAGCCAGCTCTTAAGATATAGATCAAGAAAACAAAGGCACTGGTTTGTAAAGTATGCCGGATTCCAGAGTTAACCTATAATGGCATTGATTTGCAAATCAGCTTAACCTAAAAATATGGCATAGGCGTTCCTCATAGTCCTTACGTTGAAGTCCTTATATTGCTTGCATAAATGTTCGTCCCTCTAGCATTTGAAGTTGGTCGAGTAGTTTATTCCCAGTATAGCAGGGAAAAAGAGCGCGTCTAACAGAAACGGTGTTTTATCTTTCAAGTGTTTTCGAGTTTGTTTCAAATTTTGTGTAGCGGTACAGAGCGGTGAAACACCGAAAATCTACAGCCAACTACCTCCAGTCACAGCTATGGTGGAAAGATGCGCTGATTTAAGTATGCGAATGTATTTCCGCAGAAGGAGCCGCTTACTTGTTTCGCGCCCAGAGCAGGCATTTAAAACCGGGCATGTTGAATAACCCCAAAGGGTCAAAGTTATTCCGAGTCCTCCATTACCGCGTTCCTCATTATCAGATAGTTGTTCTGGCACGAAAAGGCTTACAATTTAAATGATTAATTTAAAACATTTGTACTTCTAAGCAACAGTGAGTTCAGCGATATGTTTTATTGG
This sequence comes from Dermacentor variabilis, assembly GCF_050947875.1. Taxonomy (NCBI): domain Eukaryota; kingdom Metazoa; phylum Arthropoda; class Arachnida; order Ixodida; family Ixodidae; genus Dermacentor; species Dermacentor variabilis. The sequence continues at coordinate 19,633,429 of NC_134572.1, read as the reverse complement.
TTGTGTGTCTGTTCGAAATTATATGTAGCATGAAAAAAATATTAACGATGGAAAAACATACTTCTCGGAAAAAATTTGAAATTCGTATATGACGTATCTTTGACCATGCTTTATTACCTACAGATTATTGGAGCATAGTATATTGTTATGCGTGAACAGCCACGTCTGCCTCGTGTCTAGAAATTCTGGACATTGCCCGTTCTTCATTCTGTGGAACTTCACAGCAATGCATAAGCGTAATTGAATGGACAAAATTTTTGGGAAAATTGTTTTATACTATTATAATATAAACTGTTTTATACTACTATTATATTGCTTCTACTTTCTACCAAGCCATCTGCGAGACTTTACCAGGATTTATGAGCGCGCTGCAAATGGTAGCCAACCGGACTCTTGACTAGTTAACATCCCTGTCTTCCTTTTATCTCTCTCTCTATCTTGAGCCCGCTTGTTTCTCATCAGACCTCTTGCTACTGTTCTCGCTGTTTGTTCAGCTGCGGATAATTTGGCAGCAATGTATATTCAGCTCGAAATCACACGAGCTCGCCTTTCGAAGCCCGCGACACGCTGAAATGAGAACGCGGACACGGCGCTTCTCATTCTTCAGGGCAAGTCGTCGCGTCACTAGAAATATTCGCAATCCAATGCAGATTCTCTTCATATACGAAACTGCCGTCAAGACGGCGCCGTAATGGCTGAATCGCCACGTCGAGCGTGTGCGAGTGCTGAAGGGTGGAGAGAGAGAGATGGGGAGGGAGAGTAAAAGCAAATGTGAAAGAAAAGCCTGCATGCTTCTTCGTTGTATTCGCCTTTCATTCGGCGTGAACAATGCGCTTCTTTCTTACATTGTTGTTTCGTAGTTCCCGGCCCGAGCGAAAGTCTTCGAGTGAAACGCTTTCCACGCGTTGCTCCCCTGCATAACGAACTGTGCCGACGCGACCCATCGGTTCGCCTTTAAGGCAAAAGGGCGCGGTGCACCCTGCGTTGGTTGTGACAGGCTAAGTGGCTGTCGACTGGCATGGGAGCCCGGCGCCGTTAGGGGCTTTATCGACCGTTCGAATAAATTACAGAGCGACAGAACCACTAGAACAAGGACGCTGGGCAATTCCTGCTTTTAGCACCACGAATAGCCTTCCTTCCTCGTCTGGCCTGCTCACACCGATGCGTTTTCCACAGCCGTGTCTTTGTGTACAGGTGGGACTATTGGGCGGCTGCAAAGGTAGAAGCAAATGGAAAGTATTCCTACAGCAATCTGTCATTTAATGATGACACCATCGTTTTCTTTAGTGACATGTAACTCTGCACAACATTTTTTGCCATTTGATCTGCGTCATCGCAAAATGCGAAACTGCAGAGACAACAAATTTACGCACGTGTAAATGGGACCCTACTTCCACTATCCCATTCAACGTCACGAAACAGCGGTACGTGTACTTTATGACAAGTCTGAGAGTCTTCGTAGCAAAGAATCGCGTTGTAGCGTACTTCACTATTCCGTCTGTGATCACACTACCTGTGTGATCACAGACGGAATAGTGAAGCGGAATAGCGAATTCGGCCAATGTTTCTTCTTACTGTTGCCCTACAAAATTACGAAGCATCTATGGTGATTCATTCAATATCTACAATAGAGGGTGCACACAGTCCTTGGCGGATGATACTTTGCCGTTGACGTTTAGCCTATGATACCTTACTGGATCGTCAATTTACTCCACGATGGCGCAACACGCAGTTGTCTAATCCGATTACCCTGGTCAGGGTTAAACATGTTAAACAAGCTACCTTTTTTTCATGAAGGAATTTTCGTTTCATTTGTTTTCTTTTCCTGTTCCTTGTCCTTGGCGCAGTTCCCCCCAAGGATGCCATTATACGGGACGAGTCCGGCAAGCCTCTACACGGAGTGATCGGCCCCTACGACGAAGGCGCTCATCTAGTCCTCATCTGCGACGCCGACGGAGGTAAGCTGAAGCCTTCAACTTACTCCGTTTACTTTGCCTTTCGATACCTCGCTCGCCTTTTCTTTTGTTGGTGCAGTTAGCTTGATACTCTCTCCGCGATGCCGCCTTGGTAGGAGCTACCCTGAAGAAAAACTCGACAAGCAAAGCATCTATTCAAAAAATGAGCGGTGAAGTGGCTGCGGAAATCTCCCGTCTTGTCCAGTTTTTTGCTTGTTCTCTTTTTCTCGAGCCACTTTTCTCCTTTGTTAAGTAGGGTTATTAGATAAGTAGAGATACAGAAATTATAAGACAAAAATATAGAAAAAGGAAAGAAGGTGAACGTCAACCAAAACGTACATCGTCTAATGAAATGTGCTTTGTTCTTATTCCGATCCACACGTCCCCTATCTGTGGAAATGGCTATCAGAGTGCTGTATAAACCAACAATTGGAAACGTACATCAACTTTCCCATTTTTTCGTGAACTTACGATGCTTCGCAACAAGCATCTCATAGACAGTAATTATGTTTTTATGTTGTTGCCTCAAAACATGGCTTGTACCCACGAGGGGGACTGGCCACACCGTATAGTATGAAACGAGCACCCAACAACACACCAAAAGGGTTAAGGGCGAACATTTAGAACGAATCGTTTGGCAATAAGCTGATAACACCGATATTGTGAGTATCTAAATATCATAAAATAAAAAAAATAACTGAGAAGCTAAGGAAAAATAATCACAATAATATGAAATGTCCCACGGTCGGTACCCTAGCAGCGTAACCTTCCGGATGCTTCAATGAACTTGTGCAGAGCACTAATCATCGAACGATGGCTTGTGCCTAATTGACAGGAACCAAAAGAAAAAAAAGTTTGATGTTTGAAAAATGAACATTTTGTGAAAGGAGGAGAAGCGGCGGCAAGAAAGGAAGAAATGGTCAATAGTTTCTGGTTCATTACAAAAAGAACAGAGGTTAGTTATGGATAGACCAGATCTATGAAGGTAAAAATTTAGGTGGGGAACTCGACAGCGGAAACATGATAACGTCACCTCGCATTGGCGTGAAAGGAATTTGCGCGTGTTCCACAGAAACTTTAGATGTTGAAAATCATGTGCAGAAAGTACGGATGATTCATTACAAGTCAACAATAAAGGGCGTTTGAATCTGGCTCCTGTTATAAAAGAGAAATCAGGAAGAACATTTAAGACCGGACCATTTAGCGACGACGATGCGAGCGAATCAGCTGATTCATTTAAAAACATTTGACTATGTCCCGGGACCCAGACAAAGAGGACTTCATACAAATTGTCTGGAACAAGAGTCGGAAATATACTCAACAGGTGTGACCGATTAGTGGAAGGTAAATGTGTACAGACCGAAAGCGCGTCTGTAACCACTATTACCTTAGATATCTGTGGACCCAATTTTGGATGGCCAGAATTATCGCCAGGAATTCGGCAAGGAATATTGGAGTGTAATCTGCGAGATGGAGAGCAAAAGACCAGTCAAGCTGAATTGAAAAGATGCCAACAACGGCCTTCTCTTAATATTGTGATGTATCCGTTGAAATTATTAAGTGAAACGGAAATTGATTAAGATGATCTTGAAGGAGACCTTCAAGTATGCGCGCTGGAAGAAGTTTTGCGTGTTTTGAAAAATATCGTCAAAGGTCAGTTTTACCTTGAACAAATGAGATTTTGGAGAAATCAGGTTCGGCAGACGAACTTGAAGTTTCGATAACAGCCCCTGAACAAAAACAACTTGTGGCTGTTAGTAACGCCGCCAACCTGTTATGACAAATAATTCGGGAAATTGATGAAAGCGGGTTGCAAATGGAAGAGGGATGCATCATAAAGCTTCAGAAAGGTCAGGACAGTAAGTTGCTTAAATCTGGATTTGAAGCGGAATAATTCCAGACTCCAAATAAAGTATATTTTTAGCCACGAAACTTGGCAGCCCAAGGCAGAGGCGTAGCGCTTGCCTTTCTAGTAATATTAAAGGTCGTAGTTTATATGCTGCACATCCTGTAAAAAGAACAGAGCAAAATTCGGGAATGGGGTGGGCGTAAAGTTTATAAATCATAAGCAACGTAGCTCTACGCATCCCTGTGTTTTTATTACTGAAACGGCGCAACAATGCCTTTGCACGTTCCCCTTTTCTAGCATTTGATTCGATTTGTTGCTGCCAGTTTAGCTTACCATCATGACTTATCCATAAGTACTTCAAGGCTGCAACTTGCGGTATCGGTTCATTTTGGCAATGAAGATAAATGAAAACGGCATTTGACAATGGAAACACAAATAAGGAGCACTTTGGAAGTTAAGCGAAAAGGACAGTCCGTCCAGCAAGGGCTCTAGTTCAGACAAATATTATTGCAAAATTTAGTATAGCGTATTGATATCCCGTGATGAAGAGAAAAATGCAATGCCATGAGCATAGAGACAGAATTGCACATCCAGCTAAACTGGGACAGAAGATAACAAAATATTAAACAAAAGGGGTGAAAGAACTGATCCCTGTGGTACACCTCTCGTCTGTTTTAAGTACCCAATGTCACTGCATCCTTGACACAAAAGAATTCTTTACCCGAAACGAACTCTTGTATCCAGGCCACTAAATTGTCTGGAACAGCAGATCTTACTAATCTAGAAATTAAAATTCCATGTTCAACAATGTCATATGCGTTTGCAATATCTAAAGTTACCAATGCTGATACACCTCCTGATAGTCCTGAGAGTCGAATGCGGTTTTATAAATCAACGTGAGCAGACCATATGGAACATTGGGACCTAAATCCTATTTGTCTCGAGCTCAGAATGCCCTGACAAAGAGTGAAGTCATTGAGCCTGGATGGATTACATTTTCTACAATTTCGACAAGATTCGAAATAGGAGCAATTTGCCGAATGTTGACCAAGATGTACCTGAAGTTTTGATTTTTAAGTAATAGCACGATTTTTGCAATTTTCCGAAAGGTCGGGATCCATCTATATTGTAGTGAACAGTTAACAATATTCAAGAGTTCATTTGGGAAAGAGTCAAACAGTAACTTAATCATAGCAGTTGTGATACCGTCTGGTGCAGGAGCCAATTGTGAGTAGTTAAGATGACATCCGATAATTAATACATGGAAACTTTTACAAACTCAGATGCCGAACTTTTAAACCTCCTAGGTATGGGACACTGTGAAGAAAAGCGTGCTTCAAGCCCTTTTGCGATCTCATTTAGTGAATGCGCCGCTTCTCTCGGGGATATAATAGCACAATGGGACCATAATTAAGGACTGTTGAACAGATTTTTTGTTTCATTAAAAACCTAGAAAGTGCTGATCTTCTTTCTGGTTTCAACAAAGCTGAATGTAGCGCATCTTTTTGTTCGTCTTTAGCTATCGCCACAGTTCTTTTGAACACAGCTGCATACAATTTATAGTCCATTTAGTGTTTCGTGAATGATTATGTTGGGGACTTTTCTACGCTGCTTTTCTTCATCTATTATCCCGTGAGCAAGCTTCCTTCCACGAAGATGAGATTGACGGTAAGCTACCAGGCATAACCGAAAACTCCTTGGTCTGAAAGCAGAATTTAAAAGCGATACCACAGAGTCAGCTCTCCGTTGCTCATCACAAGTGGTCAGTGCTGATGAACCTACATTAATAGGAGATTTATAAGTTTTATAATTATTGAGCCGTCTTTGCCATACAATAGGATCCCGATGTGAAAGCAAAATTTCAAAAGTAATGGGTAAGTGATCGCTACTTGTTCCATTGTCAAAGATGTCCCAAGATGAAATAGACATATGAGCAGAAGAGAAAGTCAGGTTTAATGAAGAAGAGGACCGCCCATGTAAAAAGTACTTCGACCTGAATTATGACATTGAAAATTGTTGTCACGCATCAAATTCCACAAGCTCTTTCCACAAATATCCGTTTTAAGGCCCCAAGAAGTATGATACGAATTAAAGTTTCCTGCCAGGAGCATTGCATTAGAACTGTTTCGGCCGAGCGAGTCCAGGTGATCAGTGCGCCGGATTCCGTTCGGCAAATAGGCATTAGCCAATGTAAACGGAGCCCAATCAGGCAGTAAGAAATCTAATCCTGAAATTTCGCAGTCTTGACAGACATTCTTTCACAATAATTTTTCAGTGGCTACCAAGTCGCTGTGGTATCATCGGCAATGAACATGCCGATCAAGCTGCTCGTTCGACTTATGAAGAAGGTTATGAATCCCGTTCTCCAATGCCTACGCGTTCCGCATACGGATGGCGGACACCACAGGATGTGGCGATTGCGGTGACGCGGAAATGATTCGGCATGTTCTTTGCGAGTTCCCGCAGTACAGTGTGCAGGGACAATCACTTTCTGTCCTGCTGAACCAATTGGACGACCAGCCTCTGTCGGAAGAAAGAATTTTGCAACATCGACGCGATTTAACATCGCATCAGATGGCCGCGCAAGCGCTATTTCGCTTCTTTAGATCGACAGGCCTGTGTGAATGCCTGGGAATTGAACGCCTTTTTTGTTACCCGTCCCTGTTCTTTCTTCCTCTCTCTCTCTCTGTTTGCCCGTATTCCAGCCCGTACATCACCCACCCCACTGCAGGGTAGCCAACTGGAAACTCGCCTCTGGCGCCGCATTCTGAAACGATCACTTCCGGTGATACTATCGTCTTAGCCACGCCTTTGACATCGGCGCGTGGTGATTGCCTACTTTGGTAAAATCAGAGGAGTTGATTGGCTGGTTGAGTACTACGTAATGCGAGTTTGCTGAACTAGCCAATCAGTGCGCGCCTGACGTCGATACTACTGAAGTGAATCGTTTGAGAATACGTACCCTGGTTGATTGCCGTCTCTCTCTCTCTCTCTCTCTCTCTCTCTCTCTCTATTCTGGTACGAGCATAATCGTTCGAACAATTCCAGGTTTTGCCATTTAACATTGACTTGAACACAATGCAATACAGAAATAGAAAAAGACAAAATTTTCAAGAACAGATTTGGGCAATTTTTCACGTTCTTCCACGCAGTACGTGGGAATTGGTTTTCTGTCATTAGGAAGTTACGTACGAGTGGCCTAAGGGGCAAACACTTGCGCGAGGTTGCAGAGATATATCTACGTAAACAGTACGGGCCGGCCGGTAAAGTTAAAGAAACACGAGCTTCGCGCTTACTGTGCATTGTTTTGAATTGTGCGGTTCCGTTTTCTTCGTAAACTAGTACTGTATATTTGAGGAAATAATAACGCAAGAGATATATAAGGCAGAAGCAATACATTTTTTTACAATTTCAGTTCAGGGAAGCTTTATCTTTGCAGCTACGACCATGCTTTAGACGAAGGCAAATTCAAGACGGGGCGAAACACCCATATCTAGATGTTACCACGGTAGCTGAGCGCCCGTTAAGAGGCTCCCATAGACGATTGCGCCAGATTTTTCTTCGTGCTGGTATTTCCGGAAACGCTGATGTTCGGGCCACATGTTTGAATGAGCTAAGGTTACCTTAATTTGCTATACCGGTTGTTTCACTGTACACAATAAAATTTTTAAAAATTGCTTGTGGCGGTTAGCACAATTATAGTCTGTGAGCTGCTCTACTCGAAGAGGCGGACTTATACAAAAAGTTTAAATGCATAATCGACTAATTAACAAAAAGGTCACAAATTAAGTTCTAATTACCTTATGGCACATATTGCAATTTACGAATTCTAGCAGGGTAGTTCGCAAAGCCGATCCACTTGGAACAAATTCTCAGGATGACGCCAGTTTCGAGATATTAATTCCCGAACTTTGCGGAGAAATGAATTGGTGTTCCAGTTAATTTTGTGCTTGAATGCGTAATACGACGTTTTGTTAAGAAAGTGAATGGAACGAGAGTGCATTTTCACCGCAAGTTCGACGGCGCATATCTCGTAAATGGTGTCATCTACACAATTGCTCTTGAGTCAATGTACCTTGCAGTCTCACCCGCTAGAATTTGTAAATTGGAATATTTGCCATAAGGTAATTAGTTGAACACTTAATTAGTGATATTTTCTAAATTAGTTGACCATACCTTTCAGTTTCTGTGCAATTAATTTCCGCCTCCTCGAGTAGATCAGCTCATGGACTAGAATTGTGCTATCTGCGACAGGGAATTCTTTAATATAATTGGAAGTGTTCGCTGAAACACCCAGCATTTGCCGCTATCACTTCCCGCAGTGGCTAGTTATGGCTTCTTGTTATGATTGTCTAGTTTATATAGTAACCTCATACTTAACTCACACGCAGCAGGAACGAGGTTGCAGGTATAGCTTTTTGAGGGCCACGCCCGACACTTGGGAGAAGTGCGGCGTTGTTTTGCCGCGGCGCCATCTGCGAAAAGGGAAGCAATATGAGAACTAGGTGTCGACGCTTATGCCTAAATGGCGCTTAACTGATGCGGCTGTTTGGAAGTCAAGCATAGTTTCCCGTGGCTCTGCGGTGACGCGTCCGACTCGTTCCTTCTCGTATGGGCTTTCCATGAGGATGCTCGCCCATCTCTTAGTCTGTTCAACATCTGTAGTTTTGCATGTTGACATCTGCAGTAGGTTGTGTAACATGATGGTGTCGGATGAACCAAGGACGGGCCTAACATCAGCCGCTGAAGAACCTGGTTTGCAATGTTTTCGCAATAGGTGGTTGGGATGTGTTGCAATTGCTACTGAAAACTCGGCCGAAGCAATAAGAACGAAACTGCAGGTCGGTGCACCACGCTGGTCATTTCGGGGACGCGCTTTATTTCATTTATTTTTCTTTCTTGCTGACCGCTTACGAAATGTGTTGCAATAGCGCATTCCCAAGCACACAGAGGTAAGACGAGTAAAAGCGCAGTTTTGCAGTGCCTGCTTTCTTGCGCATAGCTTTTCGCGGCGTGTGTCTATGGATCATGGATTACTAACCACACTTTTGCTGCAACGAAGACTTCACGCGAAGAGGAGGCCACCGAGAACCGCCGCCGTATAGGGAGCGGCAATAGTCGCGCAATCAGAAAGAAAGGCGGCGCTTCTAATTCCTGACCCGTGATCGGCGTGGCAAAGGGTCCACACGCGCGGAAACAAGCTGGAAATGACTGAGCCTCCCAGAGTGCGAGATCGAAGCCACAAGGGAGGGTATACGGAAGGGTAAGGGAACGTGAGCGCCATGCAAACCGGTGTGCTAGCCACACTCCGCGTGCCCGTTTCGGCTCCTTCATCACCCAGGGAAAGGCTGAAGTAGCGAAGAAAATGGAGCAGCTCTGTGCCGCATTCCGCCGTGCCGTTGAGTTCTCGGCCTGTCGTGGCTATAGGAATGGCTGCCCATCCCTAGAGTCTTGTTCTGTGCTGCAAGAGCCGCACTCACGCTTATAGCAGTAAAAGAGAAGAAACTACGGCAAGAAACAGAGTGTCCGTCTTAGTTGGGTTTCATTTCTTTCCCATTTAGCTTTGGCTTTCACGTAACTGCAGGAGCATGGCTCTGGTCAGTCTTGGGACGGTTCCGAAGGCTTTCCTTTATTTCCCGTAGCCTAATTTTCCAAAGAGAACAGGATAACTGGCCGATATTTGCACTGACTAAGTTCCTTGCGGTCATCTCTCTTGTTCCTTATCCTCCTTCCATATGACCGTGCCTCGGGCTTACGAAAGCGGGTTGCTGTTTTCATATGGAGCGCTTCTCTATTTCCTCAACATCTACACGGGTGTGGAGAATGCGTAAACGGCAATTATTGCTGCTGCCATTTGCACTATTTTGCTTGTTTCAGCTCATAACGTTGCTGCAGAAAGCTATTCTTGCGCTACTGTAGTTGTTGAAGAACGCCAGCCTCAGTGACCTATTGTAATCCTGCTATGCACCGTACTGTGTGCACGCAGTGCTTCCTCTACTTCTTATTTCCCTTACCGTTAATGTACACTAGCATACCGGACGTTCGTATTGTTAACCTTCCTACATCTCCTCTCCTTGCTCTTTCTCTTTACTGCAAAGCGATTTCCTCCGTCTTCTCCACATCTTTTCTCCTTCTCGACCTCCGATCTTTGTACAGACTTTGTTGGTTCCCGTGCTTCCTTTGTATACTTCAACACGTTAAGTAACCCCAGTGCCGCCACAACACTTTCAGTAGACCAGCAACTCTACGGCAAACCTGCAGTCCCTCATCAAACTCGGCGTCTCTATGAAGGTTTGCATTGTCCCGATGAAAAAGGACACTCGTTTGCACTGTTCGCAGCGTCCGGCGTTTTCTACGCAGATACATTGAGTCGTCATTGTTTTAAACTCTGCCACCGGCATCAACACTGCCGCGCTCCGAAATAGTACAACTATCCCCTTGTGTAGTTTACGCCTCCTTGAACGACGATGTGGCTAGCTGTCGCGCAGAGCCTTAACTCCCGCCCTGATCTCTCATTTACAGCATAACGCTCCTTTCGGGCGGCGCCTTTCAAAGCCATTGTGGTGCGTCCTTTCTATGTAGTATAGATTTTGCGAAGGAGAACGTCAACAGCTCCGGCTTCATTTAATGACTAGGCATAGGCCTCCACATACGCTACTTCCCTACCACGACTAAGGCTTCTCGCATCCGGCGACGACCCTGCTATAGAATGCATACTCTGCGCACACTTTTGAGTCTCCAGAAAGCAGTTTGCAAGATGAAAGAAGCAATTGCCCACATCAGTTGCGCCATCCCGGCTGGGAATTTCGCTTTTGTTGACGACTGTGTTGCGGACCATAAACTCCGAATGGCTGCGAGTCATCCTTGCTTGAGAGTCGTTATGATCAGCGCTTATAATTAAATTGTCGGCGCTGTGGCACTTCATAAAAGGCGCTTGTTTCTCGAGGCCAACCATTTTTGAAGGCGATAATAATGGCCGTTTATTTCGCAGCTATACCTCACGGGCGTTAGAAATACGCTTAGTTTTTGTATTACCGGAGACGCGCGAAAAGTGTTTTTCAACAAGGAATATTTTAATGACGATAATTCCGCTAACGTCAGCAGTACATCGGAAATTATTCTAACGTAGTGAATTTGATCTATACAACATAAATATATCCAGGCAAATTATAGTTTCGATATGGTGTGGTTACTGCATCATTCACGATTAAGAAGTCGGTGCGATCACGTACGCTCTTCAAGAAATGAAGCTGGAGAATATTAACGTTTTAGATGCAGAATAGTCTATACGCGCTGTTGTACGCTAGCCACTGATTTATTTATGGAGGGGCCTACAGAAGCTTTCTTTGGAAATCTCAGCAAGAATGTTGGAAAATGTAGGAGAAATGATGTTGCTCACTTGTTTTATATAGTTTGTAGGTAAGATTTACCATCTTCATTCTTTACAAGCACTGCGGTGCAGCAGAATTACATAATGACTGAAATTATGAAAGTAAGACGCCTATATGTAGACTGGAACCACAACTATGGATTTTTTTAAGGGCTTATGACATCTGCGTTTGGTGTTGTTATTGAACAGTGTACATACACTCTTACTTAATGCGGGTGCTCGCCTCTACTTCGGTTTGTTTCTCATTTTGTCTACATTGATTTTTTTAGGCTCAGTATGTTTGATTCTGACATGTGTGTCAGTCATCATCATCATCATCATCAGCGTGGTTACGCCCACTGCAGGGCAAAGGCCTCTCCCATACTTCTCCCACTGCCCCGGTCATGTACTAATTGTGGCCATGTTGTCCCTGCAAACTTCTTAATCTCAGTCGCCCACCTAACTTTCTGCCGCCCCTTGCTACGCTTCCCTTCCCTTGGAATCCAGTCAATAACCCTAAATGACCATCGGTTATCTTCCCTCCTCATTACATATCGGCCCATGCCCCATTTCTTTTTCTTGATTTCAACTAAGATGTCATTTGCCCGCCTTTGTTCCCTCACCCAATCTGCTCTTTTCTTATCCCTTAAAGTTACACCCATCATTCTTCTTTCCATAGCTCGTTGCGTCGCTCTCAATTTCAGTAGAACCCTTTTCGTAAGCCTCCAGGTTTCTGCCCCGTACGTGAGTACTGGTAAGACACAGCTGTTATGTACTTCTCTCTTGAGGGATAATGGCAACCTGCTGTTCATGATCTGAGAATGCCTGCCAAACGCACCCCAGCCCATTCTTATTCTTCTGATTATTTCAGTCTCATGATCCGGATCTGCAGTCACTACCTGTCCTAAGTAGATGTATTCCCTTACCACTTCCAGTGCCTCGCTACCTATCGTAAACTGCTGTTCTCTTCCAAGACTGTTAAACATTACTTTAGTTTTCTGCAGATTAATTTTCAGACCCACCCTTCTGCTTTGTCTCTCCAGGTCAGTGAGTATGCATTGCAATTGGTCTCCTGAGTTACTAAGCAAGGCAATATCATCAGCGAATCGCAAGTTGCTAAGGTATTCTCCATCAACTTCTATCCCCAATTCTTCCCACTCCAGGTCTCTGAATATCTCCTGTAAACACGCTGTGAATAGCATTGGAGAGATCGTATCTCCCTGCCTGACGCCTTTCCTTGTTGGGATTTTGTTGCTTTCTTTATGGATGACTGCGGTGGCTGTGGAGCCGCTATAGATATCTTTCAGTATTTTTACATACGGCTCGTCTACAACCTGATTCCGCAATGCCTCCAAGACTGCTGAGGTTTCGACTGAATCAAACGATTTCTCGTAATCAATGAAAGCTATATATAAGGGTTGGTTATATTCCGCATGTTTCTCTATCACCTGATTGATAGTGTGAATATGGTCTATTGTTGAGTAGCCTTTACGGAATTCTGCCTGGTCCTTTGGTTGACGGAAGTCTAAGGTGTTCCTGATTCTATTTGGAATTACCTTAGTAAATACTTTGTAGGCAAGGGAAAGTAAGCTGAACGGTCTATAAGTTTTCAAGTCTTTGGCGTCCCCTTTCTTATGAATTATGATTATTTTAGCGTTCTTCCAAGATTACGGTATGCTCGAGGTCATGAGGCATTGTGTATACAGCGCGGGCAGTTTTTCTAGAAGAATGCGCCCACCATCCTTCAACAAATCTGCTATTACCTGATCCTCACCAGCTGCCTTCCCCCTTTGCATAGCTCCCAAGGCTTTCTTTACTTCTTCCGGCGTTACTTGTGGGATTTCAAATTCCTCTAGATTATTCTCTCTTCCATTATCGTCGTGGGTGCTACTGGTACTGTATAAATCTCTATAGAACTGTAGGCCACCCTGTTTTATCGCTTATGGCTAGGGGTGGCCTTCACGAAATCCTACTCGTTTCGCATTGGAATGGCCGACAACGCTCTCTGCAATGCCTGTCTTTGCGAGGAGACGCTGGAACACATTCTGTGCGACTGTCCTGAATATAATGTTCCGAGACAGTCCATGGCGTCCGTTCTAGCGCATCTTGACAATAGACCATTGTCAGTTGCAACCGTTTTCACATATCGCCGACAGAAGACATCGCAGCTGAAGGCGACGAAGGGACTAGTTCGGTTTATGAAGGAGACGGGCTTGGACAAGCGGCTGTGACAGTGATGTCACGTACCGCACAAGAGTGACATACTGTAACCAACAATGTGTGTGCCGTGTTATGTGCTCTCTATCTCTTCTCCCCATCTTTCATCCCCCCATCACGCTGCCATGTGTAGGGTAGCAAACCGGTTAGGCTAAACTGGTTAACCTCCCTGCCTTCCTTCTCCACTTTTGCCTTCCTTCCTTCCTTCTATAGAACTCCTCAGTCACTTGAACGATCTGATCCATATTAGTAATGATATTGCCCGCTTTGCCTCTTAACGCATGCATCTGATTCTTGCCTATTCCTAGTTTCTTTTTCACTGCTTTTAGGCTTCCTCCGTTCCTGAGAGCATGTTCAATTCTATCCATATTATACTTCCTTATGTCAGCTGTCTTACGCTTGTTGATTAACTTCGAAAGTTATGCCAGTTCTATTCTAGCTGTAGGGTTAGAGGCTTTAATACATTGGCGTTTCCTGATCAGATCTTTCGTCTCCTGCGATAGCTTACTGGTATCCTGTCTAACGGAGTTGCCACTGACTTCTATTGCAGAATCCTTAATGATGCCCATAAGATTGTCGTTCATTCCAGCAACACTAAGGTCCTCCTCCTGTGTTAAAGCCGAATATCTGTTCTCTAGCTTGATCCGGAATTAATCTATTTTCCCTCTTACCGCTAACTCATTGATCGGTTTCTTATGTACCAGTTTCTTCCGTTCCCTCCTCAAGTCTAGGCTAATTCGAGTTCTTACTATCCTATGGTCACTGCAGCGCACCTTGCCGAGCACGTCCACATCTTGTATGATGCCAGGTTTAGCGCAGAGTATAAAGTCTATTTCATTTCTAGTCTGGTCATACGGGCTCCTCCACGTCCACTTTCGGCTATCCCGCTTGCGGTAGAAGGTATTCATTATCCGCATATTATTCTGTTCTGCAAAGTCTACTAATAACTATCCCCTGCTATTCCTAGTGCCTATGCCATATTCCCCCACTGCCTTGTCTCCAGCCTGCTTCTTTCCTACCTTGGCATTGAAGTTGCCCATCAGTACGGTGTATTTTGTTTTGACCGTAACCATCGCCGATTCCACGTCTTCATAGAAGCTTTCGGCTTCCTGGTCATCATGACTGGATGTAGGGGCGTACACCTGTACGACCTTCAATTTGCACCTCTTATTAAGGTTCACAACAAGACCTGTCACCCTCTCGTTAATGCTATAGAATTCCTGTACGTTACCACCTATATTCTTATTAATCAGGAATCCGACTCCTAGTTCTCGCCTCTCCGCTAAGCCCCGGTAGCACAGGACGTGCCCGCTTTTTAGCACTGTATATGCTTCATTTGTGCTCCTAACTTCACTGAGCCTTATTATATCACATTTACTGCCCTCTAATTCCTCCAATAGCACTGCTAGACTCGCCTCACTAGATAACGTTCTAGCGTTAAACGTTAAACGTGTGTGTGAGTATTTATGGCGAATGGGAAGTTACATATTTTAAATTGTGTATCGGTATATCCGGCTCTACTAAAGCCTGCCTACTTACTCTTTTGTGCGCAGTCAGTAAAAAAAGCAAGAAGAAATACTCGTTGCTGAAAAGTGTTTTTTGGCTGTCCAACTCCACCACTGGTCTGTGAAAAAGGAAATTCTACTTTCGGTCATAAATTGAATAGGACCGATTAAGTATGTGTTAATGAATGCTGTATAATTACAGGTTTATAAAACTTATTTTCAGGACTTACTCTAGTCGTTTCTGCGTGCAACCAAGGAATAAACAGAGCTGTCTTCGAGTGCCGTGCCTATCATATCTAATTTAGTCAGCAACATGTGATGATCTCTTGCACATGAACGAACTGTGTGACCAGGAAACTGACGCTGCACCGTCGTTGCTCGTGAATAGCTGGTCAAGCAGTCAACAAACTAGATTTCATGCAGATAAATATGTTCTACTCACACATTCACATGTCACGCATGCAGCTGTTCCGGCAGTGATATTTTTTGTTTAAAGGTTTCAATGTTTGAAGGGTGGAAGACTCAACTTAAAGAAAGCTTCAACATTTTTCCCAAGAACGAACAATTTTGCGGATAAAGTATTTCGTAAAGTGGGATTCATAAAAAAAAAGAAAGACAGTGCGTCTCCAATACAGGTAGAATTCTTTGCGGTGTAACATTTTCTTCTGAGCCGAGGCTTATTTGAGTTGTGCTTTATTGTTTCTCCCTCGTCAATAAATGCATCTTTTGTATCATTATATTTCTGATAAGCAATGCCTTTTCTGATTTCTTCAACTGCTTGACATTGAAAAGCACAAAGTATTAGTTGTGCACGATGGTGGTGGGAGACAAACAAAAGTATAGGGTAGGGGGTAGCGGCGGAAGGCAGTGGAGGTCATGACGTGCTTGAGCGAAGCAACAGCAATACGCTGTTTACGCCTGTGTTGTGGTGCTGGGGTATCCTGCGTTCTGCTGCACACTTTTATGAGGGGCTTGCGATGAATCTTGTAACCCCTCGAGTACATCGCCTTTGGCCTGTCTGAAGCGCGACCGTATCTCGTTGTTCATTTGCAGGTCGTCCAGCCCCATCGGTGACTTGGTGGCGAGGCCCCGAGCTCGTGGACGACAAGTACGCGCTCTCGCCATTGGACGTGGTCCGCAACGAGCTCGTTATCAAGAGGCTGCAGCGCTCTGACCTGCTCGCCACATATACCTGCCAGGCTTCCAACACGAACCTGACTCTGCCGCGTTCATCCTCCGTCACCATCAACATGAATCGTGAGTAGCGTCTTGGCTTCACTCAGTGGTTCTTGATGACTCTGTTTAAGCACACAGGCAGCCCCTGCTGGAGAAGACGATGTTCCCGATGGGCCTGGCAGGTAGCTCCTGACAGTAGCGGTGTAATTATTACAATTATTGTTAATAATGAAAACCTATAATCGGAAGGCTGAGAATAAGGTTATCAAAATTTGTCTATATAAATTGGCAGCACACCTTACCTTTGAAGAGGAGAGAAAAGACAGGGAAAGTGAAGCATTAGGGGCGAAGTGGGAGGTAGAGACATCACAACACATCACAATACGCGCGGACAGAGTATGAACACTATAGACAAGAGTCGACCAGAATAGTTAAGAAGAACTATAGGATAGCTTTGTTAGCCTCGTGTCGAGTTGAAGCTCGACTTTTTCAAATAGGAAGTAATCGAGTATTCTCCGAGAAAGGCCAATCTGCGGGAAGTTTCTGCGACAAATGTTGAAAGTTGGGCATTATAAAACCAAGTCTCAAGCGTTCGCTGTAGTCCCCACAAGCCGGACAATTGTTCTCGTTTTTACAGGTTACGTGATACGCTTAAGCGCGCGATGCGCAACTCAAGCGGCGTGGTCCCTGTATTCCATAGCGTTTTTAAATAAAGTTCATCGGGACAATCTTGCATAGCATGCAAACCACACGGCTTTATTTGGTTCTGATTAAGCGATGTCTGTGTCTGCTTCAGTCTTAAAGGATGTTACAAAGCGTGGAGCCGCATTTAAATCCGTTTGAGCTAAATACCGTTGGTCGCAACCACTGTCTTGACCGACTATGTGGTAGCATCTTATTACGCCTCTGTAACTTATCTTCGTGCTGGGCACGTGTGCAGAAGTATACGCAGGTGTCTCTGCACTTGCCTCTGCACACGTGACTCTGCACGCGTGCAGAACATGCCGAGCCTTCTGTTGGATAATAGCTGCTGTGAAGACAATAAGCCTAAACGGACAGTCATTTACCTATCTGAGTAGCTTTGTCAGCCAGCTAATGCACCTCTTTTGTTCGAAGAGATTACATACAGAGCCCACCATTTCTACGCCCTTCGTCACAACCCTGTATATTCTCGGATGCGGGAATGCGTGGAGCGCATACTATAACCGTACGCTCATTGATCGCGAGCCTTGTAACGCTGTTGACGCCGTGGATGGGCAACAACAGCCCATTGTCGCTCAGTGCCGCTACTTTGGGGCCATTCTGGTGCCGCCGGAAATGTCTCTGCGAACAAAGCCGCGCTGGGCTACCCGTAAGCATACGATCTCGCACACGGCAATGCTTCACGCCATCAGAACCAGGCGGAGAAGGGCGGAGTCGCGGTCCATCTATCAAGTATATTATGAGTGAAAACAACAAAAGTAGGGGGAACGCGAGCCCAGTTATACTTTTCGGTGTAGCAGTTTTCTAAGGCCGTTTCATATGAAGATAACGTCGTGACGTGAAAGCTTTGTATTACAGTGTAGCGAGGAGTAGATGTGGTAGGAAACAAAAGACAAGCGAGAGCCTATTTCTGTAATTCTTGGCACGTCACAAAACGTTTCGATGGCATGTGCTGACCTATAGGTCGTTGTATATTGTTGGTATTTCCTTGTATTTTAAGTGTCTGCTTTATCATTCTTTTTTACTGCTAAATGACTGAAGGCATAGGAACCCAGCTCGCGCATGTGTGACAACATAAACACGCATACACATGATACCTTGTCCAATGCTTTGCACACAGATAGCTGTGTTTGGTGCAACAACTTGTTAAAATTATTGTCCAATAGCTTCTGGAATCTAAGAACAACTTAAGAACACAGAGCATTTACGCATTCATTTCAGGGCAAATAGCGGTTAGCACTAAAACGTTATCTGCACTCTCTGCATTCAAAAGTTACAGCTTTAAATAGTGCTCAGCAATGATATCATGAAACCGCCTCTCTTGCGTATCTTTGCACCACACTTCTCTGTCACCTTTCAGGTGTTATCATAAGTCAACTTTTGATTATGCACCCTTGTCTCTGTGGGTGTCAGCTCAGGCGCGCCGTGGAAGGCCAACGACAACAAAGTTCTGGCCTGCACAAGAATCCTCGTTTCAAATCGTGAAGATCTAGAGCAACCTCCCTGCAAAACCTTATGTTTTAAACACGAGTGGACACGTCTCTAAAGGCTCTCAAGTGTAAACGTTTTCGGCACCAAAAGTTGAAAAAAACATACGAAATCTGCCGCCACTACCGCTCGTCGGAAGTGACGCATAACTTGGAAATCGCGGTTCCTCGTCATGACTTCCGTGATTAGGCGGCACCCGTGGCGCGCTAAACGATCTCAAAACTGGCGTGCTTGGGCTTGCTTCACATTCGCTAGCCACTAGATGCACGCGTAATCTGCTTAGGTCCTATTTAGGTGCCGCTAACGATAAAATCAGGCAGTTACAAGCCCCGCAGCTTTGTCGAGATTACTACAGTAGTGTAGCCTATTAATTTATTATCAGTTTGGTCAAAGTGAAATTTAGCTCCAGTCGAGGAGGTTAAAGAAAAACCGCTGGAGTGGAAATGGCCCATACCGGCCTATGGGCTCGGGTGAAACCGGCGGCGGCGGCCATCTTTCGGGGTGCAAGAAGCGGCCTGCCAAGAGCTTCGCTGCGCTGTTCGCCGACTTTTTCAGTCGTTTTCAATTGTTTAACGGATTTTAATGTTCTAATGCAACACTGTGGGCTATGAGGCGAGCCATATTGGAAGTCTCCGGATCACAGATATCATTGATCATTTTTCGCTGTGGGCATTTTTTCACTTTATCGGCATTAATATGCAGCTGTCGCTAAATAGAAAAAAATTCACGCAATAATTAGTGTTCATTCACCTTATTTAGTACAGTGTAGAAATAGATGAATCGTGAAACTTGTCAGAACAAAATGCCATTAAAAACTCGGAATGTAGCATGAGAAATAGCAGTACATGCAACAAACTTAAGTATCCATTATTATCTCCGTTATCATCAGGTGTTGCCGGTGTTTTACCATCCTTATTGCATGAAGGGCCTCGGAAATTTGGCGGCGGCCTTTTCCTCTTAGCCTTAAATATAAAGCTTTCTTTTATTCTCGCGCAAGGCAATGCTAATCTGCTACCTTATTTAACTGAGAAGGATAGCGCTAACATTTCAACTGCTTGTACGTCAACTTTTCTAAAAACGCCCGAGCGCGTTAGAACATTTTGGGACCCGCATAGCACCGCGCAAGGCAAGATACGACGACAAGATGGCGACGCGGTGGCTTCACTTGGCGGGCGCTCCTTCCACTCCAGCAGTTTTTTTTTTTGTCACCTCCTTGGCTCCAGTTGACCTTTGAGGCACTGCCGCGCTCACATCTTACGAATGTAGTCCACTAATTAACAGGATGGCATCATGCTGTTTCCCACGCAGTTCGACCGCTGGACGTGCGGATCACCACGCTGAAGCGGCCTCTGTCGGCACACCGCAAGGTGGAGCTGTCGTGCCAGTCGACGGGTGGCCGGCCGGCGCCACAGCTCACCTGGTGGCTGGGGAAGAAGAAGCTTTCCTTCGCGCGCGACAACGTGTCGGTGGGCGACAATGTGACGACGAGCACAGTGTCATTCGCGCCTAATACTGACGACCATGGAAAATACCTGGCCTGTCGCGCCGACAACCCACTGCTCTCCGGTGCTGGCCTCGAGGACGGCTGGACGCTCAACATCCAGTGTGAGTGTGCCTCGTTAGCTTATTATTATTATTGTTTTCTCTATGTGGGTTCGTTTTACAGCTAAATCAATACGTAAGAGATGTTAACAAATTAACCGGTCTTGGTAACATTACGGAGGTGGTAGCATTCGTCACCTCTCATTCGAATGATTTAGTCATGTCCTGGTGTTTGAGAAGGACGTCAGGGGCATTAGCATTTGTTTTACCCTAGTACACAAAAGAATGATCCCAACCTGATGTGATAAAAAAAGATTATGCCGAACACACCTATGATGTCTGTTCTCTTAAGCGTAGCTTTCTCAATTTGCAAAAACAGTTCATTGAAACACAACAAATGGCATGCACAGAATGTAGGTTTCTTTATTTACAACCCGCCGTGGTTGCTCAGTGGCTATGGTGTTGGGCTGCTGAACACGAGGTCGCGTGATCGAATCCCGGCCGCGGCGGCCGCATTTCAATGGGGGCGAAATGCGAAAACACCCGTGTACTTAGATTTAGGTGCACGTTAAAGAACCCCAGGTGGTCGAGGTTTTCAGAGTCCTCCACTGCAGCATGCCTCATAATCAGAAAGTGATTTTGGCACTTTAAACCCCATAAAAAAAAGAGGGTTTCTTTACTTTACAGATTACATTATTGTGGCGCCACATTGCGATGAAAGACGTGCCGCGAATTCCCTCAGTGAACATGGCGCACTTTGTTGAGCAAGCACACGTTTTATCAGACTTAAAACGGTGTTTAATGACAAGATATGACGTGTTCGACCTTCTAGAAATGCACCACATTGACATAATAGGATAAGAGACGCGCAGCGAATTTTTGCCATAAACGTGTCGCGAAATATCCAACTGCAAAAGCACGCTTACCTTAAAAGCGAGGCTTTATTGCTCCCTTCTGAGATTAGCTTTTGGGGTTGTACATGCCAAAACGGCGATCCGATTGAAGCACGCCATAGTGTGGGACTCTGAATTAATTTTCACTATCTCGATATCTTTAGTATGCGCTCAAAGCACGGCACACGGGTGTTATTGCATTTCGCCCCCACAGAAAAGCGGCCTCCGCGGCCTGGATTTGATCCCGGGACGTCGTGCTTAGCAATGCAATGCGATAGCCACCAAGCCGCCACCGCGGCTTGCCCGCATTTTAGAACGTCCCCCAACTCAACACTCTACCTCGACTAAATGTATTGCAGCGTCATCCGTCGAGAGAATTGTTCATTGCGCTACGCTGGTGCTCCAGGGAAATTCTTGAGAAGCGTAGTGTCTTTTTCAGTCGAGGTGCGGCGCCTTGCTCACATTGGCGGTTACGAGTCGAGGATAGTTTCATAATTGGAGGGCTAGCATTACTCCTGGTGTTTGGTATCCGTTTCTGTATAACCTCTATTAACTGTGCAGGCGCACACTGACATAATGCATTATTTCATCGATTTATGTGTCGGTCAGTTTGTACCAAGCACCGTGCACATTTTCCGTAGCCCCGATCTACTTTCGCGTATGATTAAACGTGATTAAACGGCAACCATTGCGTTTGCTAATTTTCTGTCAAGAACGCCATATGTCACGCGTATGCGCACATGTTGATCGTGCTCTGGAAATGTATAAAGAACACAGCTTTAACAAATTAAACGCACGCAGGATTGCTGGGGAGCACGAACTCCCGAGGGTGGAAATTTGTCTTAGCGTACATTCTAAAGAACATTACACTTTTAGGGTTTATTTTGTCCCCAAGTAATAATTGACATCCATCTCGAGTGCTTTCATTGCGAAAGCAATTATATGGACGCTCCAGGGGCATTTTTCATGTCGCCGTCACTGTGATGCTATGTGTAAAGTCCAAGAACGATAACACCATCGCCGCGCCGCATGCTGTACGTGCGAGTGAAGGTGCGCAAGGGGGAGCTGGTTATCGCGGCTCAACTTCGCGCGTGCAAGGGAGGAAAGAGGAGAGCAAACGCACCGTCTTCCGTCGCGCGCGTGGCGCCGGGGGATGAGAGAAACGGGGCGGCCAACTTAGTATGAGCGCGCGCGTGCACATGCTACGTCACATTGGCGAAGAGAACAACCTCTACTTTTCGACGCACTGGTGCAGCCAAGGTTACCGGCCAACGCGTTCCAACGTGGAGGACGTCGAGATGGCTCTTGCTCCATCGCTGCCTTGATCGCGCCGACTGTGCCGGCGCACAATGTGTTGCGCGAAAAATAACGGCGCCCACGTCGCTTCGCCGACGGTCGTAGACAGCAGTTCAAAGCGGCGCACGGGTTGGGGATCGTTCTGCGCTTGCTCCGAAGGGAGCAGCCGACGGTGCGGACGTCAAAGTATCGAGGAGATGGCATTTCGCTGGCGAAGCGCGAGCGGCGGGCCGTGAGTGGCCGCAAACGACGTTCGTCCGCGCGCCGATAACGTCGGATTATAGGCGCGCTTAAAAATCCGGTGTTTTCGGCGCGCGGCCCAGCGTCGCTTGCGGACAGCCAAGCTACACTACTTACTCTGCGCCAGCCGAAATGGCATCCCCTCTATTGACACTTTCCGCGGAGCAGTTTGTTCTAGAGAAACTAGATGGCGCTTTCGGCGGCGCGCCGCACGTGGCCTCCGCGACAGCACACCAATACAAACCAGCTGATCTGTGCGATAGTAATAGGACAGCTGATCTGTGCGATCAGCTGTCGGAAATGCAACTGAGTTTTCGCTAAAGCACACGTGCTCCAGTCATGCTGGATTGATTAATGTGGATTGAAGACGTGTGCAGTAGTTGGCTGCATGAATAGTGTCTGATATGTTAAGGAATGATATGAATCTGCATGGCCAAGTTCGCCGACCGCTGCTGCAACTGGCAGCGCGTGTTACTGGCCCTTTGATATGTACGGCTTTCTTCGGCGATACAGAAATTTCCACATCCGCCAGCGTTGTATTGCTTACTTTCAAAGGAAAGGCTTCAGCCCCGGAACGTCGGCAAGAGTAAATGCTGCTCGTTAAACAATGACAAAGAGAGTAGCGTCGCTTCCTGTCATAGTAAGTCTCGCGCACAGGATTTACACGCATCTTCCCCAACTGGTACGGAAATTTACACCCACTCTATCGCCAACGTGTCAAGAATAAGTGAATAAGCGCGTGCATTAATATATGCGTACTATATACGCACAATCAATTACGGGCTACACCGATAGCGCACGAGTGGCCGAAGCTGAATGTTTCCTGACGGTCCACATGAGTAAGCGAGTTAGCAGCGATAATACATCTTTGCCACAAGGTATTACAATGTACAAAATAGCTGCGGTTCAAGCCCTGTGCGCAGCGAGAACAAATTTATTAGAACTGAACACATCTGCGAGCGATCGGGCAGAAAATAATCACATAGTGACCGCATCGAGGTACTTTACTGAATCAGAAACGTGACAAGCTGCTGCTTCAAGGCATTTACGAAATAAAAAACGAAGCGCAAAGCACACCAATCATAATTAAATTAATGAGCGGAAAACTTGGATATCTTGGAATACAAATTTAGCCTTGCTTTTAGAACAAATTCCATATAGGCTGCTCGCGCCGTTCAGCTCCGAAAGCTCTTTTGTATGTTCTCTGAAGCTGTGGCCAAAGCTTCGTGTCATTCACATCTCCCGAAATATAGGTTTGCTAAGCCGCACCGGCGTCATACACATCCAATTTAAACGCGGAGGCTACGGAGACAGTTGAAGCAAGCAATGGAAGCGTCACCACGTGATCAAACATGGTAGCGCCCACGGGATCGCTGCGAAAAAGGCCAATGCTTCGACGCACGCGCCGTCGGCTGCTGTCTTCGGGACATGTGCAGGACGACCCTCAAGCCGGGCGTCACCTTGAACGGCTGCCTGCGACCATCGGCGAAGCGGCATGGGCGCAGCTCTTCGCGCAATGCAGTGTGGGTCGGCGCAGTCGGCGCGACCAACGCGCGTCGGGCACCTCGGAGAGAGCTGGCCGCGTTCGGTTACGTTGGCAGCGCCAGTGCGTCGAACTATATCTAGACGTCGTTCTCGCCAACGTGACGTAGCGCGTGCTCACGCTGCGGCGGCGTATATATATATATATATATATATATATATACGAGCTTTAAGCGCTCCTTATTAGGTGGCGTTGCACGACCGCGCGCGCCCTATCTTGAAGACGATCTGCGTCGGGGCCTGAGTCTAGATGCGACGGCGGCTCATACCTTTGTGCACGCATGTTTTCTCCGCTCAGTTTGCGTTGAAGCGACACACAGCACGAAGATCGCCTCACTAGCTGCAGCTGCCGCGCTTCCTCACGCCAGCATTCGGCAGGGAGTTTCCGCGGCCATCGAGTGTGATGTATTCATGTTTGCCTGTGCGCCCTGACACCATGCTTGTTAGGTTAGACGGTAAGCGAATGTCTGCAAGTTTATGCGGCCGATAAAACTGCTATCCTTACTTCGTACTGCTGTCCAGGTATTTGCTATCGCAATCGATGGTTTCCCTTTCGGACGAAACTGCAACTTTTTCGTTTATATCGAGATGGCAATTACACGGACGCTCGAGACGCATTCTCACCACCACCGCCGTGCTGTCGCGCTATCGACGGCGCATGCGCGGTTGACGCGTGGAGTGCTAGTGGGTCTCTAGAAACGTGGAGTGCATTTGCTTGCCGAAACGACGAAGTGGATGCAGGCTCAACGCTCTGCTCAGTGGCCTCGGCGGCGGAGCCAGGACGGTGTCCTTTCTTCCACTGTTGGCAAGATAGGTGCGCGCTCGCACACCGCACATTACGCTCTCGTTCTGCTAAATTGAATTACATTAGCGTTCCGCACATTAACGCTCCAACTAAGCTGCTATGTGTATGTACTGGTGTGAGTTAAACGTACAGCACTCTAAGGTTAACTAATATTTCACTGTGCGCTAACCAGCGCTAGCGGTTTCCTGTCGGTCTAGTTTTGTGCAACATTGAGGCGCGACGTCACCGGCGACGCTCCTCATCACGCCAGCGTTGTGAGACGCCTGTCACGGCGCTGTTTCTGCTGCGCAGCGGCAGTTCCCTCACGTGATGCGTCCCGCCAACGTGGAAAGAACGCAACGCAGAAAGAAAGAAGGGCACGCAAGGTAGCTTATTGTTGTTGTGGCTGGACGTAGACACGCCCCAAAGCCTGTAAACTGCCTTTATAGTGTAGTCTATACCACTGCTGCACATGCCCCGATTGTGTCTGCGATAAGCGAGAGCGCAGAAATTCAGGTGTGTAAAGGCAGGCATAGAAACCAAGCACAAAAGGAAGTAAAAGCATAATACAAACGCTGGTTACACCAACTGAAAGTAAGCACAGTGGCACATAAGAAGGAATGAACAAAAACTCTATGGCCATCCTCTCAAGGGAAGGCAGTGTCGACTCGTTTATTTAATTTCATACTAAGGTTATGCCGCGTGGCAACCCAAGGAAAAAGAAAAGACAAGCTAGTCAATCATTGACAAGCTTGTGCGCTCTCTCTACATATAGGTTCAAGCGTGACAATTCTTCTTTATTCAAATTAGCCGAACACTGAGATGCGCATGTGCTAATATTTTTAAAGATATTTCAAGCCCCCTACCTGGGTTTTCGTGTTTTGTACGCCTGCCTGTCTTTTATTACCTTTTATTACGAACCTGCTCAGCTTTTTTCGGCTCATGTATAGCTCAAAAGAGATCATTTCTGGGAAGAACAGTTCCGGTCAGACTTAACTCGAACACTCCCCCGTGGTTGCTTGGTGGCTTTGGCGTTTCGCTGCTAACCACCAGGTCGCATGATCAAATCCCGACCGAGCGGCCGCATTTCGATGTGAGCGAAATGTAACAACACCCGTGTATCGTGTATTAGGCATACGTTAGAGAACCCCAGATGGTCAAAATTAATCCGGAGTCTCACACTGTAGCGTGCCTTATAATGAGATCGTGGATTGAGGACGCAAAATTCTGCATCTTATTTTGTTTAGATTAACCCGAATATGGCTCAAGCGCCTTTTTGACCCTTCTGGGGAGGCTGCTGCACATTTTTGCTTTGACTGCCGTGAATGAAATAGCTTAATGCGCGTTTCTTCAAAACTTTCGACGTTTGTTCCTTCCAGTCCGTGTTTCTTAGAGTTAAACCGCTATAAATGTGCTTTTAATGTTCCGGCGAAGTGTGGCAGTGGTTGTGCGTATTTCGTGGGCGATAGTTATTACTATTTATTAGCCTCGCCTTTTCGTTTTTCTTGTTTGTCCCCTCCTTCTTTCCTGTAAACGAATGAAAGTCACAAAACTAGGCGTTGCGGCCGACCTTTTAGGGGACCATAGATGTTTCTGCTTCTTTCTTCACCACTTTCCCCTCCCCATTTGTTATTTACATTTTTTTGCCTGCTTTTTTGTTCCGAAGAAAAGCATTGGGGAACAGATTGTACTTCAGCTTCCCTCTTTTCCCCCGGAAGACTAAACCAGAAATAAAAACATAATGACTAAATGACTAAACATTTCTGCGGGCGATTACCCTAATCTTTACAAGGCCTAGGGTTGTCGCTGAACCACTAGCAGAGAGCCATTACGAAATTGCTAACTGACGCATGACTGCAGCCGAGTTCGCACTGTGCTGGCGGAGGCACTCACGGCGTGCCAGATTAGCAGGCCCGTTTTTGGGCACTGTTGTATGTATCTAATTCATTTCAAGTACCTGTGCAGCGAAGCGCCTGCGAGAACACTGTTTGGGAGCGGTACAAGGCAATTTATGAAGGCCACCAGGCAGGTTAACAAAGCATAAGCAATAGGAGTGCGGTGTTACAGCGAATATCGTATATTTTCACCAAAGCTCCGCACGGGAAGCTTTGGTGAATTTCTTGGGACAATCGCTGGCCTGAGCCTGCGGTTCTTTCTTTCTTTCTTTTTTTCTTTTACAACGAATGTCTTTGACTAGAAGTGCATTATTGCTCCGGGGGAAAATGGTTTTCAACAAGCAAGAAAACAAAAGGAGAGAAACACGGCTGATGGCCTCGTGCCTTGTACCTGAAGTTTATTCCAGTTTTTGAAACAAACATCCCTGCCCTGCATGCAGGCAAAGTTAGTGTTTCTTTCATAATTAGTTTACAGAGACTAATTTTCCACCCGGCGGTCGCAATTTACGAACACAGAAATTGCTGTCTAACGTGCTCACTAGCCAGACCACAGTGATTTGAATAACAAATGTCATGAATTTGCGCACTATTAATCTAGGTTGTCTTTTTTAATAATGTATTTTCACGTGGATAATGCGAACAGATGTACGTCAGTCCCAGCAAGAATTACAAAGCTTTGCTGATATTTATACCTTCAAAAACATGGTTGCGATGGGCAGACAGGCAGGGAAACCAATTACATTTATGGCGAAGTTTTTGCAAAATAAAGATATTTATTAATACAAGCCCAGTATTTATTCATCACATCATAAGAAGCCAACGAACAAAGACACCAAGGACAACACAAGGGAAACTACTTGTACTTACTTAGCACGTTCGTCTTGCCCCGCCAAGCTTTGACGTGCGCAGTTCATTCGCCCACCCCACCTGTTCCTTACGGTGAATACATCGTCTCTCCTCTTTCGAACGTCCTCCTGGCCCATAACATTGCACTTACTTAAAATGTCATCAATGTTTTGAAGAATTCTACGTGCCTTCCTCTTCTAAACTTTGGACCATACAGCCAGGCTCTACCGCTAGACATAGCCAAGACATAGCAAGACATAGCTCTGTCTTCTTGCGAAGACTACCACCTATCAGCCTTGACTACTGAAGCGCCATCTCACGTGTCTCTTCGCCTTTTTTTACGAGCTGCCTTACCCCTCACCTCTACCACTAAGTGGAACAAGGATTAAAGAAACCGTGAAATATATTTGCAGGTTATGTACAAAAGAGAGGCAGTGCAGGCAAGTCCCGAACGTCGTCGTATTCCACCCTAAGCTCGTACTTTCCTTCTACCGCCTTGCCTGGAGCGTCGGAACAATAGCCACTGATCCGGCGCGGCAGATTTAATTGTTCTTTCTAGAAAGGGAGACGTATTTTCTGCGCTTCTTTGTGACAATCTTGTGGCAATCGAATTGAAACAAGTGAAGAGGACAAGATGGCTTCAAGAAATGCTGAATGCTACTGTTTATATCTAGAGAATGATATTTTTTTTGTCTGGTTTGCACGCAGAAACAATCGCAGAGAAGAGAAAAAGAGTCAGCTGGCAGCTGCCACCAGAAGGTGTATAACGCCTACCGGCTCTGGAAGAGGTAAAAGTTGAACAGCAGAATATGAAAGGTCTTGTAATGAACATGTTTGCGTTCATTTGTGCAGCGACGAAAACAAATTATATTTCATAAAGAAAGAAAGAACGAAAGAAAGAAAGATAGATAGATAGATAGAAAGCTCGAAAACAAAGCTACAAAGATCGAAGAGTAGAAAGAAAGATGGAAAGAAAGCTAGATGGAAAGAAAGAAAGATCAAGTAAAGCAAACATTTCTGCGTGCTATTCTACGTTGGGACAAGAAGAGTAGGTAGAAAAATAAGAAAATAGAGACAGCTCGTCTATGCACATGTGCAAGCCGTTTGCGCAAGTTAATGCGGGTATGTTACTCTGCAAAAGCACAAGAGCACTTTGGCCACTCTATACTACAATTGGCAAGGTCAACCTTCCGACATGCTGGGTCGGTTAGTTATCATCATGAGCTAACACAGTTGCGAATGACCCTCTTGCCTACAGTAACGCGGGTAGAGAGAGAGAGAGAGAGAGGAAAGGGGAAAGGCAGGGAGGTTAACCAGAGAAAAAGATCCGGTTGGCTACCCTACACTGGGGAGAGAGGGGAGGGGGAGGTAAAGTGGTAACAAAGTAGAGATAAGGAAAGGAAGGAGCCTAGACACACAGTCACCATCGGTCACTGGCACCGAATACTGTCATCGCACAGCACAGTGACACTTGCCACACTATCAACATTTGTTCAGGCTACAGCCGCCTGTCCAATCCTGTCGCCCTCAAAAACCGCAACAGTGCCCTCGTCGCCCTCTGCTGCGATGGCTTGTGATGGCGGTATTGTAAAATAAGTTCCTCTGTGAGAGGTCTTTGGTCAAAGCGCGCTATCGCGGTTGCGAGTGATTGTCTCTGTAAATTATATCGAGGACAGTCACAAAGAAGGTGGTGAAAAGTCTCCTCGTTACCACAGTCCTCACACGTGGCGTCGTCGGCCCATCCAATTCGGTAAGCGAAAGACTTGGTGAAAGCCACCCCTAGCCATAGTCGACAAAGCAGGGTAGCTTCGCGACGGCAGAGTCCAGCTGGAATACAAAGGCGTAGAGAGTAGTCAAGATTGTGGAGTCGGTAGTCGTGAAAACTTCCAGCGTTCCACAAGGAGAACGTGATGTCACGGCTGATCATTCGAAGTTTTCGAGCGGCATCAGTCCTTGATAACGGTATCGGCTCCTCTTCGTCCCCTTGAAGAGCCGACCGAGCAGCGTTGTCAGCGTGTTCATTCCCTATGACTCCGCAGTGACTTGGAAGCCACTGAAATGTCACGTGGTGTCCTTTCTCCGTTAAGGTATGAATGAGTTCTCTAATCTCAAATACCAGTTGTTCGTGTGGTCCGCGCCGCAGGGCCGATAGCAAAGATTGCAGTGCAGCCTTCGAGTCACTGAATATTGACCACCTTCGAGGTTGCTCTTGGCTGACGAGACGAAGTGCAGCGCGAAGGGCTGCAAGTTCCGCGGCCATCGGTGTCGTTGGGTGACATGTCTTGAAACTGATGGTGGTGGCTTTCGCTGGGAAGACCACGGCTCCAGAGGAACACTGGAGAGTTGCCGATCCATCAGTATAAATATGTACGTGTTCGGCGTACTTCTCGTGCAAAAGGAGCAGAGTTAGTTGTTTAAGAGCAGGTGATGACAGCTCATATTTTTTCCTGATGCCTGGTACGGTGAGGTGCACTGCGGGTCGAGCCAAACACCAGGGAGGAATCGATGGCTTAGTTGCGGGGGTGAAGCCTGACGGGAGGCAGGTGGAATACTCCGAAATCGTAGTACAAAATGCTGCCTGCGGCCTTTCTGACGGTAGTGTTGCCAGATGGTGGGAACAGGCACGGGCAACGTGCCTAATGTGCACTCTCAACACTTCTACTGCAATGTGTGTTTGTATAGGTTGGTCCCGAGCAATCGCAATAGTCGCTGCTATCGATGTGCATTTTGGCAAACCAAGACAAACCCTGAGAGCCCGAGCTTGAATAGCCTGTAGAGCACGGAGATTTGTCTGGCAGGTGTTGGTCAGTACGGGCAAACTGTATCTCAAGAAGCCCAGAAAAAGAGCCCTGTACAATTCCAACATTGCATGCACTGACATTCCCCAAGTCTTTCCTCCCAGAAACTTGAAAAGTTGGGAGATTGCTGTCAGACGCTTCTTCAAGTAGGTCACGTGGGGGCTCCATGAGAGATCTCTATCAATGATTATGCCAAGAAATTTGTGAGTCTTCTCATAAGAAATTAACTGGCCATTTATTGATATGGGGTAGGGTGTCATTGGTTTGCGAGTGAACGCCATCAGTGCACATTTGTCTGACGAGATTTCAAGACCTTGGTTGCGGAGGAATATAGCTATTAGAGTAGCAGCTTTTTGAAGTCTTGCACGTATCTGAGGTCGTGTCACACCTGAGGTCCATATACATATGTCGTCGGCGTACATTGATATCTTGATCGCTGCTGGCAGATGATCAACGAGACCAATGAGTGTGAGGTTGAATAGGGTAGGGCTTAGTACACCGCCTTGAGGAACACCTCGGTACGTGTAGTGTAGTGCGGTTTTACCATCACCGCTACAGACAAAGAAAGATCTCATAAAAAGGTAATGAGAGATCCATTGGAAAACTCGACCACCTAGACCAACCATCTCAAGAGCATCGAGGATAGCCTCGTGAGATACGTTATCGTATGCCCCCTTGACATCCAAGAACAAAGCTGCACATAATCTTTTGCGTGACTTTTGAAGCTGGACGTACGTAGCGAGATCAACAACACTGTCTACTGAAGAGCGATCTCGACGAAAACCAGCCATGCAATTCGGTAACATGTTGTAGTGCTCCAGGTACCACTCCAAGCGGGCAAGGATCATCTTTTCCATTATCTTTCCCACACAGCTGGCCAGCGCTATTGGGCGGTATGAGGTGGGTTCAAGTGGGGACTTGCCTTGCTTCAAGAGAGGGACCAAGCGGCTTATCTTCCATTCTTCGGGAACCATGCCATCCTGCCAAGATAAGTTGTAGAGATGTAACAGTTCTCTCCGTGCGCCATCACTCAGGTTGTTCAAGGCGCGGTAGGATATTCCATCTGGTCCCGCGGATGAAGAACGCCTGCATAGAGCAAGAGCCGCTTCTAGTTCCTCCATTATGAAAGGAAGATCCATGCGGCCGTCACGTGAAACAGGGATGCGACTGGGGGCTCGAAAGCCTGGACCGGTTGCTTGGCCAGCGATCCTTGCACAAAAGTCTTCTGCAACATCAGCCTCTAGCCGCCCCTGGAAGAGCGCCAGCGCTTTGAATGGGAAGCGTTGTTCAGGGAAGGAACGTAGACCACGTATGGTTCTCCAGATGTGGGAAAGTGGCTTTCGGGGGTCTAGTGACTGGCAAAATCTTGCCCAACGTCGAGATGCCAATCTATCCATGCGACGTTGAAGTTTCTTTTGTAGTCGTCTGGCTGTCCTAAGGTCTTCGATGGATTTTGTACGCCGGTAACGCCGCTCCGCACGACGACGGAGGGCACGAAGTCGCTCCAACTCTATATCCAATTCCGTGTGCTTCGACGAAACCGTGACCGTGCGCGCGGCGTGTAGCATTGCAGACTTGATTGCTTCCTCTAATCCAGAGGACAAGCCCTCTCGACAAGCATCCTCCATGGTGGAAGTAAAAGTGGTCCAGTCAATTAATCGAATGGTGTTCCGTGGGGTGGGACTGGACATTCCTTTGATGACAAGGTATGTGGGAATATGATCACTCCCGTGTGTCTCGATATCCGAAAACCATCTAACATATCTTGTGAAACTGCTGGAGACGAAAGCTAGGTCAAGACAGCTGCCATAATTCACGCCTCGTATAAACGTTGGGCTGCCGTCATTCAGGAGTGAAAGGCCGTGGTTACAGGCGAAGTTTGCAAGTCTTTGCCCTCTTGCATTTGTTCTTGCGCTTCCCCACGCTATATGGTGCGCATTAAAATCTCCGATGATGACATATGGGGCAGGGCACACAGACAAGATGTTCGTTAATCGTTTGGGATCAAAAACACTTGAAGGCGATACATAAACGCCAACAAGTGTAAACATGAGTTTGCCCTTTTTGATTGTTAGGCAAACGTATTGATTTTTATCATGAGGCGGAATCGGCTGGCGAACATAAGTCAGTTCTTGACGAAGAAAAACGACGACTTTGCTGCATGCATGAGTTGTTGCGGATATAACAGCTTCGTATCCCGATAATCTGACTGGTTTTGACACATTAGGCTCACATATGACAATGACTGGGAACAAATGAGTATATATATACTGACGAAAATCCGAAAGGCGTGATTTTAGTCCTCTTGCGTTCCATTGTATGATTGACGCTGCCTTGACTTCCTCTCGAAACAATGGGCGATGGCTGGCCATGTCTCTATTCGAGGCACTCAAGCACTGGGTTTAAGGCGTCCAGTACTTTCAGTGCATTTTGAGCAGACGTAGTTCCAAGGTTCGACAGAATCACTCGAATGGCATCTATGAGGGGACGCAGCATTGAAAGGACTTGACGATCTGCTTTAGGCGTGGCATCAGCAGCAGGAGCACGCTCCCGAGCGGGCTTGACAATCTGTAGTTCTGTGGGAGATTGCTGGCTTGGAAGCGCAGGCCATTCTTCTTGAGACAAATTCCTTTCAGGCGACTTCCTTGTGCTGTTGAGCCCCTTTTTGGCCTGATTGGAGAAAGTGGGTGCTACAATGGAAGCGGCCCTCTCCTTTCGCGGCTCTGCCTTTTTTGAGGCGGTTCGGTGACGCCGACGCCGACGCCGGATCGTTGCAGCAGCCTCCTTGTGTGTTGAATTGTCCCGAACCATTTGCTTGAGAACAGCGACCTCTTTCTTGATGCGAGGGCAGTCCCTAGACGAGGCAGCATGGGAACCATTACAGTTGCCGCACTTTAGGACAGTAGCCCGGCACGTCTCCTCCGCATGAGGTTCAGCACAACGGGGACATAGTATCGAGTTTGGGCAGACACCCTTGACATGTCCAAGCCTGAAGCACTGATGGCATTGAAGAGGCTTTGGTATGAAGGGCCGAACAGGGTGTCGGAAGTGACCGACTTTGACGTGTGTTGGTAAGCAATCTCCTTTGAAGATCAGTTTGACGCATCGCGATGTTCCAAGGCGGCTCACACGCGTGATGACAACACCCTCACTTGCTGGTTTGACGAGGATAGGCAAGTCCGCGTTGGGAATGGCGACATCGATGTCATAAATGACACCTGCTGTGGATGCGTCATTCCATCGGGACATATGAACGCACTTTGATGCGCCCTAGCACCGAGATTTGCTTCAGTTTTTCGAGAGCACTCCCGTTGGTAACATCGATTGCGAGGACATTTTTGCGTGCATTTATCCGAATATCCTTAATTTCATTCGGCACGACCCCTTCCAAGAAAACAGATAGTTCTTGCCTGTTTAGCAGTCGGAGGTTGTTTGAGGGCTCTTCGGGTACGAACACGATGGCGTGAGGCCAGCGTTCAGGCCTTGACTTCAACGTCGCCGTGCTCGCTTGCGTTGATGGGTTCGCGTTGACAGTCCTCCTTTTGGCCCTCTTTCTGCGGACAGTGATGAAGCTATCATCCGATGAGTCTTCATCCGACATCGAGTATAGCTCAGTGTCTTCGGTGTCACTGAGCACGCTTC
The DNA here is from genome assembly GCF_050947875.1 of Dermacentor variabilis. Taxonomy (NCBI): domain Eukaryota; kingdom Metazoa; phylum Arthropoda; class Arachnida; order Ixodida; family Ixodidae; genus Dermacentor; species Dermacentor variabilis. The sequence continues at coordinate 19,599,690 of NC_134572.1, read as the reverse complement.
CTCTCTTCCTCGTGAGGGACGGCCTTGATGACCGCTGGCCAGGAGGGCCTCTGGAAGGCTCCGCGTCCATGGCCACAAAACCGGGAGCCGAGGCACCAGGAAATTCCGAAGAATTCGTCGAAAACCAGAGAACACAGATAGAAGCGTTCTAAGAAGAAGGCACTTCGTCGTCGTCTCCCCTTGGGTAAACACGGGTAAACACACAATATGTGGATAAGGGTCTGTCACGGATGTGATTGGGGATTGTTGCTATGGGATCGCGAAAGCGTTTAGGTTATCGGCACTAGCACACATACATAGAGGAGGAACAACACACACAGAGAGCGCTGAACTCCGACTTTTTATTTTCTGGAAGCAGCGAAACACTGTAATCCAGCGCGTTACGTCGCAGAACACCCGTTCAACGAAAGGGGTGGCAGTTAAAAGTTAATAGTAAATGTTTCATGAAAAAGGAAAACTGTCACCATTTCCGTGGCGTCGACTTAACGCATACGTAAAAAAAAAAAAAAAGAATTCGTTTCGTTCTTCAACAGTGACACCACCCGACCGGTCACATGCATCGTTGTCAACCACTCTAATATAGAAAGCAAAACAGTTCTTTTACGGCTGCATCCTCTACGGCGAGAAAGGGCGAGAATAGACAAGAGGTCGATACCAGCCCTGCATTTTCCACTTCAGGAGAGTAAAAATGCCATTGAGCGAAGCCTAAACTAAGAAATTTCATACGTTATGCAATATGTAGCGATCGTGCCTTGCTGCTACTAATCAGCGCGCGCTTCAGACGAAAACAGCAACAAAGAGCGCTGATTTATTGCCTTCAACTTGCGAAATGCCGATACTGTGCCGGAGGCGGCGGATTGGAGATTCCCTCCGGGGCATGACACGCAGGCCATTTTTGAAGGCGGACTTGATGCCACTGCGCAACAGATTGCACAGACAGCGGGGTTAAGATTATGTCAGCCATTCCGCGGAGTCAAACCTTGCAAATAATGTCTATCGCTATTGTAGCCATGTCAATGAACAGCACACCAGTAAAGCTGTCTATTGTTTTATCAGTAAAATAAGAAGAAAGCTTTGTAATTATAGCGAGTATTGAACGACTGCGCACGATCTACAAAAATTATTTTTCTTCCTAAGTGAGAGCACGTGGCCTAGGCGCTATGAATGTTACATTTGTTTACATACATCCTTTAACGTACATATTCACCTCCCTACATCCATTGATATGCTTTTACATTATTCATTTTTCTTGCTTTAGTTAAATACAGAATTATTGTCTGGAGATCAACTTCATCGCAAAACACGCATAATTAACAGTATTGCAAAAGAGAGCAAGCGGTATAGTCTCTAAAGAACTCTGTCTTCCCATACGACTCATCTGTGTTCAGTTCAAACCTTAGGGTTATGAAAACTGTATCATTATTCAGCTCTAGGCTCTGTCGCTTATACAGAGTAGAAAAATGAAGAAACGATGACAAGGTAATAAACGTGCTATCTTTACAGCAGCATATTCCCGTTTACAGCGTACGTCAACCAGAACCTCGGAATGTCAAGGGGAGCAGAACTAGCCACGGACACAAATTGTTGAACTGTTGTTTCGCGACACTCTTGAACCACCAAATGCGGAGCTCTGATCCGCAGGGGTGTACTGTTCCGCCTTAGAAAAAAGAACTCCACGAAATATTTGGACGATGGGTTAGCTTACCGTTACAAGTTAATGTTCTCTTTTGTTTCATTACTATCATACCTGTTTCAAAAGGCTATGTGAAGTCTTTCTACGATCATTTGTTTATGTACTCTTATCGTGGTTTTTGTGTCTTTCAGTATGCTTTCTTTTTAGTAAACAGCGTTATGTAAAACTCATGCTTTCGATCAACGTCTACAAAGCTGTCCTACGTATTAGGTAGCTAGGTATCCCTCAAGCTGCAACCTGCAGCTTTTCCGCCTGGTCATCCTCGTAACATTATTTTGCTTCAGAATAAATTCAAGTAAACTTAGTCGTATACTTGCGTGATGAGGCTGAGCTCAGATTTACTAAAGCAAATAATGTGTTTATATTCTCAGTCGTAGAAGAAAATATGAAGAATGTATGCGTGTAAGTATCATGTGCCGCAATACGGTTCCGAGACGCGGGAAGAAAAAGCTTGCACTAGATAGATTTCATGGACCTTGCTGTGGCATTTTCCTTTGGGACTTAATCTTCAAACTTATGCAAATATTCTTACTCAATAGTACGCACCAACTTATACTTCATGATTAGCTTGATGGTAAAGGAGGCACTCCTATTCGTAGCCTCGTAAACGTTCGACGAAATGCCTGGCAAAGAAAATAGCTAAACAAGCGTGCTAAGCTGTTCGCATAAAAGCGCGCCATATTCACAAGACAGTATCATGATAACCACCGTTAACGAGGCTGGCTTATGTTGGCGTATAGTTACAAACACGAAGACTAGCTGTGAGAACGGCGACTAGACTGGCTCCTTCCATTAGGCTCAAGGACTCGTGCCAAAGGGTTTGGGTTGGTAGTGGCGGCAACTAACCGATCGCCAAAGGGCTTCATCGATACGTGTTATTTCTTCCCCTCTCCCTACGTCTACTATATATATATATATATATATATATATATTGCTTTGCATTTCTCGGTGTGGTATTCCTCATCTGTTTTATTTATTCATCTCAGAGATTACTTTCTTCCTTAGCTTCTAAGCTCAGCGTTATATATATATATATATATATATATATATATATATATATATATATATATATATATATATATATATATATATATATATATATATATATGGTGCGCTTTGTGTGCTTGTGTGCTTCGTCGGAGACTCAAAAGCGCAAATGCTGGGATCGAGGCAAGGAGAGGAAGGACAGTGTTTTGTCGCCCCCCTCGCTGCATTGTCCCGTGCATTTGCGCTGTCTTGACTGCACCGTGTACCAGCTAGCCCGCGCCAACGGCCTCCGCTTTGTCTCTCTGCTTCACCTGCTGAGGGCGCTGTTTTCGCCCCGACGCCAGTAGAAAGCTCGCCTCTTGGTCTGGCGGCTTGTTGAGGCAATTAGCGAAAACGCGCATGCAAGTGCGGCAGTGGCAAGCTGCATAATCCTTTGTACGTAGCCTTAATACCATTAGCTTCAAGGCCGGGCCACACAAGTGGCATGGAAGTGCCATCGTCCTGCAGGCGAGCGGCGAAGGTGAGTTCTGAGCGGAGACAGCAAAGCAGCTCGTTGTCTCTGAAGCAGAAACCAGATGAAGCGCGTTTTCGATGCACCTCCGGCGTGACATTAGTGGGCGTCGGCGTGGCTGTTTGACGCCCAGCACTAGGACGGCACCTTTACTACGGCCAAAATTCCCGCCGCATTCTGTCAGCTTCAATCGGCAACTTTAGGGAAAGCAGTCAGGGTCTGAAATTACGGCGCCGCCATCGCAAAACGTAATATGGATGTGCCGATCGCCTTGCGACGATTTCCAAAATAGATTTGGAATGCGTTCGATCTGGATGTGGTTTAACGGAGGCCCGTAAATTAGATGGCGCTCTTTTCCTGGGTAAGCACTTGCATTATCAGTTCGTGTATTGAAGTGGCACTCATCTGTTTAGTTTTAGGGTATTTCTTTTTTCCTTCTAAGCTGTTGGCCAAACAACTCTTTTTTATGTCATTTCATATATGACCTTAAAAACGCTATTACGGACATTAGATAAGAGTTGTGTGTACACAAATGTATTGTAAATTATTTTAGGAATTGCAAAGTAGGAGTGACATATTAAATGCAACACACATGAACAACGTTTAGGCACATAAGGCATATCCCCGTACTTGTTTATTCGGAAAAGTGTTCTGTTACTCTTCGTGTCAAAGTATGTGCACAGGTTATGGTCACGATTTGGCGGGTAGGTGGTTCCAATATGTCATTGCACGAAAAAGGAAAGGCCTAAGGAAGTGGTGCTATGAGTCAGAAGGCTGCCAACTTGGTGCGTGTGCCGATTGCAATGTGATATGCGGGCAGTGCAGTTCGGTGCTTGATTGAGCGTGTATAATAAAGCTTATGAAAATAGGGCACAGTTGAGATACGAAAGTTCTTAACAATGACATGTAATTGGAATTATTTTTTTTTAGTGACGAAAAGCGGATATAAAAAATTGATGAACATTATGGCGCGGTTTTTACTGATAAGAGCGCGTTGATTATACATGGTGTCCCAGCTAACTTTAGCCAGAGTTTAAAAATATGCAGATGTCATTTAGCTGGACAGAACAGAAGCTAATGTTGTTTGCTGTCGCTTGGAGATACTCAAACTATTTCTTTTCATTCCACCTATTTAGATAACTAATCTTAATCAATTCATGAAATTCTCAAATATTATATTTGGATGAAAAGTGTCAATGAGGAAAATGTAGAATGACACGAAAAGCTCCCGATACAGCCTCCTGTTGCTCAATGCATGCTACATGAAAGTGTTTTTCCGAGCGTGAAAGAAGCCCGCAAATGCATGCAAAATTGCCGCGCCACTGGCCGCTCGAGGCACTTTGCATGTTTACGCGAGCTTTTTACATGGTCGGAATAACACTTTTATGTAGCACGTATTGAGGAATAGAAAGCTGCATCGGGAATTTTTCATGTCGCTCAACAATGTTCTCATTTATACTTTCTATCTACCTATAATATTTGAGAAGTTGATTTAATAATTAAGACTAATTATCTAATTAGGCGGAATAAGAAAAATTATGAACCATTCCACTGGGTGAAGGTGGTTGACCAGCGAAGCTGTTTAGAACACGAAACGAAGGTGACAAATAATTTTGATTAAAGGTACGAATCCATTTATTGTCTTGGCACGTGGTCATCGTGATCAAAGGTACGTACACTGATTTATCGTCTTGATCGGTGGTCATTATTTCACTTGCAACTGCAATCACGTTCTTTGATAATATGAACTCGATGCACGTACGCCGCGGGTGGTCGGTTGGGCCGGATCGCTGTGGCATCGCAAGAGATATGTCTGCAACACGGAACGCGTAAACCGCTACCTTTTCGGTACCGACACATCCACATTGAAATCACCGACAGCGACAACAGGGGTAGTGTCATCGTAGCTAATTCACGCAAAGTGAGTAGCCATGAACCTTAGGGGACTACAAGTCATTGCATTTTTTGCTTGCTTACGGGGGTATGAGCCACTGCTCACGGGGGTATGAGCTATTGATGATGACAGTTTTCGACATGCTGTTCTACATGTTGTATGCGTAATTTGAAAGAATTTAAGCACTATTTGCTTCACTTTGCTGAGTGCTTGTAGCCTCTACCTTACGGGGCTATGAGTCGTTTCATTTTTTGCTTGCTTACAGGAGCATGAATGCTTACGGGGGTATGAGCCATTGATGACGATAGTTTTTATTCACGGAGAACAAACATTCTTGCAACCCTAGCCATATACAGCTTCGCTGTAAAAAATAGCTTGAGTATCTCCAAGCGACGGCAAACAAAATTATTATTATTCTTTCCAGCCACATGGCATTTGCATATTTTTAAACTCTGGCTAAAGTTAGCTGGGACATCCTATATATGCTCGAGGTGGTCCCCATACAGCTCATTCGTATTCGCGTTTAGTGCTGAATATGGTTTGATAGGCTAGCTATTTCCCATGTTTCGGCGCTTGCTTTAGGTTATGTTTTATTAAACCAGGAGATTTATTAGCTGAGATGACGTTAGTAACATGTTCACTCCAAGACAAATCATGAGTAAGAGTTACATCTAGCTATTTATAAGACTGCACAGTTTTTACATGTAGATTATTTATTATCTATAGGTGAACTATTGGGTTGAGTAGGCGGGAGAACACCACTAGATATCATTCATCTGTATTAAGCATCATTACCCAGCCATCAAATTATTGTTGTGCACTGCTGATATCTTCCTGAAGGGAGATTTTAATAGACATGTCAGTAACTTTTTGGTACATGATGCAGTCGTGCGTGAACATGCGAATATTGCAGAATACATGCAGTGGTAAGTCTAATATATAATAATAAGAGAAGAGGCTCGACAACAGGTCATTGTGTAACGCCAGAAGTTACTGGTAGGAAATTATCTCTGTTGTTGTTAATCAAGGTGAACTGTGAGCGGTTACTAAGTTTTCAATCCATTGCAAGATGGATTCAAACATCCTACACTAATATTGACGCCACGCATGGTACTAGCTATTCTCTGCGTCATCTGAAATCATGCTGTGAATTTTGTACGTATACACATGATCTCGCACATATGTTAACAACGTTTCGGTTATTTAAAATTTTTTATTATTGGAAAAACAATTTACGCTAGTCAACAGTTGCCTATTGAGAGCACCTGTGCGTGTTTGAATTGAATAGGTCATTTACCAAATCTGAGTTTCGCGATGGATATGACATTGTCTTCAGACTCACAAGGGATGCTTTAGAAACTGTAGAGAAGCAAACACACCTGCGTTTTCTTCAGGTCGCGTGGATGTTTTGCACATCTGCGAGCTCCCGCTCAGTGAGTGTCGCGGTTGTGAAAAGTTTTGTCACAACGTCGTATAACTGAAAATTTCATTCATGATGAACGTGACAACAGTAGTGAATATTATTGGGCACTAAAGAGGACAATATCGGTCTGTGTTTTCGTTGATTCAACAACTACGAGGTTTATACGTCATCATATCACCATTATTTGAATGCGGAACCCTTAAGCATTTCCTAGGTAAAATAATTGTACATAAGTAATGGAGATTAGAGGGCTTATAACATAACTCAATTTATTTATCTTTGTCATCACTCAAATTTTACCCAATTACAACATCGTGATTGCGTCGCTGCTGCATGCTTAGATATGTAGACACCCCAATAACTCTACCAGTGATCATATACTGAGTTCGCTTCCGAAAAATCTCCTCGATTTACGTTAGCCGACAGAATTGCCAGGGGCGACGAAATTCGCACTCGTCTACCGTTAGGTAAAGTAAAAGGGCGCCAGCTACCCTGAAGAGTTATAAGGACACCCTTGAAAATTTACCGCGTTTTCAGTGCAATCGAGCTGTTTTCAATTCCATTACAAAGGTCACTTCTAGCAGATAGTAAAGCAAGGAAGCATGCTCTACGGTGTGAACTTTATTTCGACAGACTAGCCTCACTCATCGTGTGCTCCTCACACTCGTTGCAGGGCGTTCCGCATGTGCGAATGATTGCGCTCCTTTACGCACCTTCGCAGACGTTCCGCGGCTGAGCCTCTCACTGGGCGCCAACATGAAGCACAAGGCGATCCGCGAAGGCTCGGACGTGTACCTGGAGTGCAACATCCAGGCGAACCCGGCGGTCAGCGAGGTGGGCTGGAAGTTCGAAGGAAAGCCGCTGTACAGCAATGTCAAGCAGGGAGTCATCATCAGCAACCAGTCGCTCGTGCTGCAGAAGGTTCGCCGAGAGAGCCGCGGCCACTACCAGTGCGTCGCTGCAAACGTCGAAGGGGAAGGGGAGAGCGACCGCGTCCTGCTCAGGGTCCACTGTGAGTGCCACGCCACATAAGGGGCGATCACTTTTAAGTTTTCCGGAATTCTTTCAGCTAGCGTCTTGCAGACAACATAATTCTAGTCCTTCAGCTGGACCATTCAGTGTGGTGGACATCACTTGCACGCGAAATCGAAACATATATTCATATTCAACTAAGTAAAAAATTCACCAATTCTTAAATATTTACTCTACGGCACCCATTACTATTTGACATTTGTATCCGGTGAGTCTTCAAGGCGTATCGACTTGGAATCAATCTTTAGGATGACCCCAAGCTCTCACCCTGAGGCGATTGCAGACGGGGGCCTATCCCGATCCACTGTAAATAAGCAAAACATTTGCAAGTGTATGAAGCCTTGGCTTCATACACTTGCCGGCGATGCCGTAGCGTAGCAGACTTAGAACATATGCTCTGGTGGTGCTCCGCGTTACGCAGCGACAAGGACAACACCAAAGAGCGTAGCCCTGAACTAGAAGAACAGATATGGGCAGTCCATTGGGCCCGCAATGCGGCCGAGAAGCTAGGCCTTTCGGTCCCGACGTGGTAGCGGCCCGCTTCGGGCTAGGAAACTAGCGCCACCTGAAGGGCCTGGATAAAGTTTTTCATACCATACCCTACCCGTTCGGAGATACGCGTCATCAAACACACCGTAAGAATGTGCTCTTGTTCCTCTTACTTTTTTTAAGCAAAACGCTCTTTTATGCATTGAAGCACAAGAAGTAACTAGAACGGCCATCTATTTCGTCCGGCTCATCTCGAAACTGGTGCCATCCTAGAGATTCATTTCAAGCGGATACGTTTTGCAAGCTCACCGGCTACAGATCGTAAATTACAATTTGTGGCGGAAAGTAATCAATGAGGAAATTCAATAGTGAAGTTTTGGTGATTAGTTTATTATGTATCTGTGCTACTAATGTCCACCTCTTCAAAATAATGCAGCTCAATGACAAGAATTATGCTCTCTGCCACCGGCGATTTTAAGTATTCCAGAAAATTTAAAAATGATCACCCCGTATAAAAATATGCTTTTGCACGTATATTTGCACGTAGTATCGGGCAGTACATAACACTGCACGAGGATAAGTGTAGTGTCATATAAAAAACATATTTCTGTTTTGTTTTCTTCTGTTCTTTTTTTAACGCAAGAAATTTGTGAACACCGCTTTTTCCTTTGTTTGAGAGAATACATTTGAAAGCGGCTTGTTGTTTCTTGTTACTCGTAGCTTCTTCACTATGCTTTTTGACATAAGTAGACGTTCAGGTAGTAAGAAATATGCATCGTAACATTTGGCACGAGCCTTATCGAAGGCCGGAATTACCCGCCGTGGTTGCTCAGTGGCTATGTTGTTGGGCTGCTGAGCACGAGGTCGCGGGATCGAATCCCGGACACGCTGACCGAATTTCGATGGGGCGAAAACACCCGTGTGCTTAGATTTAGGTGCACGTTAAACAACCTCAGGTGGTCGAAATTTGCGGAGTCCTTCACTACGGCGTGCCTTATAATTAGAAAGTAGTTTTGGCACGTGAAAACCCATAACTTAGTTAAGGTCGGAATTGCCGGTCCCAAACTGCTACGCGTTGTTTACGCTTCCTGACTGTCCTGTTCTTTCTGACATATATTCTGCGTAACATTTGAAGCTGAACAAGTTAGTGCGGTGTCATCATTAGAAGACCGCAGCAACAGGAGAAAGAGCACTCGGGCCATCTAGCAGAAAAGGTCCGACAGTTCGGTTGCTTTGTTTGTTTGTTTGCTTGTTTGTTTCACCTTTTCATAACAGGCAGTGTTATTCGGTTCATATTGTTGTAATGTCTTAGCAAGGTGAAGACCAGCAAAATATTCCAGGTTAATAGTAGATGGTTATATGTTCGTTTTGCAGTCTCAATCTAGGCCCGCCTGATATTAATGAGTCTGTTCTGCGTCTTCGCAGACGCGCCTGTGTGTAAGAAGCGCCAGAACCTTGTTTACGGCGTGGCACGTGATGAAGAGGCCGAAATCTCGTGCGAGGTGGAGGCCGACCCGTCTGAGCTAAGCTTTAAGTGGGCGCTGAACAACTCTGTCGAAGTGTTCGATGTGAAGACGTTCACTGTAAATGGAACGACCAGCGTGGCATCGTACCGCCCCCGCTGGAAGCACAGCTATGGCCTCCTCTACTGCTGGGCCACCAACACAATTGGGATGCAGCGGGAGCCCTGTGCCTTCCACATCATACCTGCAGGTGAGTCGCTCTGAGGATTGGCATGGAGGGACAGGCAACGCGCACCATTTCATTGACAGCTGTGAATAGGTGTAGCTATGCAGCGGATCAATTGTAGACGTTGGAAGCGCATGCCCCATTAGTGATGAAAATTACTCAAAATAATAGTGAAAAAATAAAGGGGGATGATATGATGTCATAATTGTGTGCAAACTTGAACAAAAAAAAACGAAAAAACTGAAGTTCGAATGCTTGCACACTCAGTACCAAGTAAACAACATAAATGTAAGGAAGAAAAAATAAAGTTCAAATGTACATACACTATCAGTACTTTGGAGCAAGTTGTACAAAACAAAAAACGGTGCAGCACATAATGCCCTCTTTGCATTGCCTGAGGAGCTGTGCTTGTTAACGCTTTCTGTACTAGTAATGAATATAGTCGTTACCGGAATGTTTTACCAATATATCTGACGACGAACATAGTCGTCACAAGGAAAAATTTCTCGCAAAAGAAATCGCTGACGAGTGTTTTCATTAGATTGCAGTTCTCGACTCTAGACAGCGGCTGTCACCCATAACCAGGAAATTAAGTAGTAAATAGTATGCTAAGGGGGGGGGGGGATACGGTTGCCAAAGGATATTAAATTAGATGCAGAAGTCAGACGCAGAATTGTACTGGATAAAAGCAATGGAGAGGAAGCCAGCTGTGAAATACTATAGAACAGTGAAAAAATAAAATCAGAAGGGAGAGAATTACATGATAATTCAATAGGCAGTTTTCTGCTCTTCGGAGCCTGATCAGGGTGTCTGGGAACGCGTATTTATAGCACAAAACTTAAATATAGAAACGACTTGTGCGTGGCGCATGAAAATGTTGTAGGAGAGAATAAGTGTGTTCTGTTGGAGTATCAGAGTATTCATCGAGCGATATATCTAGAAGCAGCTGACATGAGCAAAGAGTTAGATAATAAGGACGTAGGATAAACATACATGAACCTGCTGTGGAGACTAGCCATAGAAGGCTATAAGATTGGTGGCGAAATGGAAGAGATAACACGCAATAACGCAAACTTTCTGCAGTGAATAATATAGCCAAGAGTATAAACCTATTTAAGCATAAATGCAACAAAAAATGTTCTGAAGAACGAGCTTAGTTGCATGTTAAACCGCCCCATTTCAAAAGCAATGCTTAAATAATAATAATAATAATAATAATAATAATAATAATAATAATAATAATAATAATAATAATAATAATAATAATAATAATAATAATAATAATAATAATAATAATAATAATGTTCATCATCGTCCTCATGTTCAGTGACATTGTGTCTAGTATTTATTTTCATTATGGAGTGCTTGAACACTTACATTTGTGACATGGCTGCCTGCACACCGAGCTTCTGGAAAATTTTTGTGAAGATTTATACTATTTTCTCAATTTCCTATAGCATGGAAAGGTTAAAATGTCGAAATTATGGGATGCACACGGTACTGAAACAGATTAGGACGCACGAGCGCTAACTTACAACTTAAGGTTGAATAATCTGTTCACCAATGTTGAGCGGTGCAAAGCCAGCCAAAACCACTCCCACTGCTGTCAAGGGAAGTCGTGATAATATGCGACCCACAATGCTTATTGTGACGCAAAAGAAGAAGAAAGAAAGGCAGCATACAAAAGGAAAAACAATTTACGATTCACCGTGTGCATCGCGCCCACCCGGAAAGCCCTATCTCTGGCTGATAGAAGCGAATCTTTTTCAGCCAGACACAAAAGTTGTGCTTTATTTTTCGGTCGTAAATCCGACAGATACCGAAATAAATGGTTGCGCATAGAGGAAGCGAGTTTTTGTATGATTGTAGTAATTATAAGGAAGAGTTAAATTTGCGTTTTTCTTATTGTCCGGAACGCAGGAATAATCCCGAACCGGAAACGCTAGAGTAACGTTTGCCGCTTGACCTCAACGTGATGTACCGCCAGCTGGAATATTCTGAGTTCCCACGATGACGTGAGCGGTAATGCAGATGAGGGAGTTGAGGCTGTGGGTGACGATAACGAAGAATGTTGACAAGACTCTAAGGACTTGGCAACGAAAAATGGAACCAAATATGACAGGTGTAACGATGCAAGTACGTAGCTAAGTAATGGTCGAAACCACAGAACCCTCTGATTTCTAAGATGTTTAATACCGTTATAGCAGAACAGTTTTCACGGCACCATCCTAATACAGCGCAAGCACACGTGGATGGAAACGAAAACGACATGACGGGTGCTGTCGGCTTTGTATCCATCTGTGTGTTCTAGCGCTGTACTTAAGACGAAACTTAACCAACTTGCCCAAATGTCATTTCACGGCACCGTTGTCTGGTAGTCACGATAGGGTTCCTTGTCGTTTTTTTTTTTACATTACGAGTTGCATTCACTATACTTATACACGTATACTTAACTGCAAACTAATATTGTACTCCGTCTTAGACAGACGGTTTTGGGCAGGTGAATTTTATTCCTCTGACTTTGCATGCAGCCCTCTGCATATATATCATCACAGCTGGAGTTACTCTGTACCAAGTCTACATTTGTTTTTGCCTTTGTCTTGTCCCAGCATTGTTTACTACAGTGCTTCTTGCTCTCTTATATTTGGTGGGGGGGGCACCGCGAGTAGTTTTCCGAGGAATGCTTCCTTTAGTGCCTCTGCCTCAAGTCCTGTTCTGTGTAAAATTGGATCTGCAGTCCTAGGTGCACTCTCCAAAAGTGCATGTCCGGGCCCGCTTGTTTACCTTCGGATGCCAAAGCGATTGCGTCCGGACGCTCGCCTCCGGGTCTAAAGCGGCTTAAATTCTGCCTTGTTTCTCCGCTGAACTTCGTCTCCTAAGCTAGAAGCGGAATTTTCTAGCTGTCTTGTCCTTTGCTGAACCACATGAGGGAAACATCACCAGAAGATTTGGCATTGAATGCTGCTTCAAATAGTTTTTGCCCCTGAAGATTACGAAGGGTACTAGCAGATAAAAAAGTGATTGGTCAGTTTCGTGACCCAAAGATTGGTATAGAAGAAAGCAAATATATTTCACATCGAGAACACATTTCCTTTCGTCGCTTCAATAAGCTTTCGGGGGAAAGGATAACCACCGCACATAAAGTTTCTTCCTTTCACCAGAACTACTTTTATAAAACGCATTTCTCTTGCTTCCGGAAAGTTTAAAGGCGCATTGTAGCTGTACTCAAACTGAGCCTACACATTTCTGGCCATACCTGAAAGAAAAAGAACACTTGACTGACACTTAATGGCGAGCGGCTAAGGATTTAAATAAAGTGAGTGTTACTGCGACGACGACCTCAGGTTTATAGAGGTGGGGGAGTCGAGTAAAATACCAATTAATGATGGTTAAGCTTCATAGAGTGGCAGACATAAATTGCGCGATTATCATCATAAGGTAATCAGGTGGATGCCTCATTATCATCATATCATCAGGTGGATGCCTCATTTTCCTTTCATTAATTACTTCCCTCCACCTTGCGGGTATTGCGTCAAACACTTGCCTTTGCTTCGAGTTGTCGATAAATTCGACTTCGCCCTGCCATCCGCTAGCCGCCTGGTTAGCTCAGATGGTAGAGCGGCTGCCCCGGAAAGGCGGTGGTCCCGGGTTCGAGTCCCGGACCAGGACGAATTTTTCTTCAACTTTGGGTTTCCTTTGTAGCAATTGCTAAGAATGGGTGGATGCCTCATTTTCCTTTCATTAATCAATACTGTTGTTATTAACGAAATCTATTTTCTGTCGTCAAGACTTCCCTATGGTTCTGTGCTAGTGCCACACTACCTGTTGTATCCGAGAATTTGTAAATGCGAACATGGTGATGAACAGAAAGCAATGTGCGGCCGTAGAGAATAATAGCGAATTGTAACGAGACAAGCTGCAACAATAGGCTATGTGCTGAAAAAAAAGGAGTCCGAGAAGAGCATTGTCAGGGAGTGTCGGGCGTCTCAAGTAAGAAATAGAGCACCATCCAGGCTATATTTCACGTAGTTTGCATTGTGCATTGCCGGGGGCGCCCCGACGCCAAGCGTGGATAACTGAGCGCGGCCAGTTTCTCGTTGGACAGGGCCACCCGAGGCTGTGCGCAACTGCCGCGTGAGCAACCAGACCTCTGTCTCGTTGGCGGTCGAGTGCGAACCGGGTGACCACGGGGGCCTGCGGCAGACCTTTCACCTGGAGGTGTACAACTCGGCATTGGAGCTCCTGCAGCGCAACCTCAGTTCCTCGGAGGGCGCGTCGTTCGTGGTTCGCGACCTGCCGCCCGGCACCGCTTTCATTCTCGTGCTGTACGGTTCGAACTCCAAGGGCCGCAGCAACAGCGTCTCCATATCCACCAACACGCTGCCCTCGCCCGAGAGGAGGACAGGTAAGGCGGGCAAACAGTTCTCGTGGCTACTTAACTGCTCCTAAGTATGCTTACGTTTAATGGCATTCTTAACCTTGCGCTCATCGCTTCTTTTCGGAAGGGTCACATTTAGTAAAGCGTACGGGCCTGACGACACAGCACAAGCATGAGTTTGTTCGTCATGCAGGCAAAAAATAGCAACTTGTTCGGTGTATTGCCAACATCATCTGAAAGGAAACTTTAAATTTATTTTGCTTTGATGGCTTTTACGTGAAGCTTTGGGTTTAGGGTAAAATGCCGCATGCATAAGGCTAATTGCTGTTGTTGAGAGTGTATGCTTTTTTGTGTTTCTTCTGCATCTAATTTCTGTATCACCACTGCAACATGGCACGCGTGCAGCTAACACGGACATCACATCAGTGAGTCCTGTGCTTGGTGTCCTGATCGGCATCGTGGGAGCTCTAGTGCTGGTGGCCATTGTTATCGTAGTCGTCATGCGACTCCGCGGAGACGACAGCGAAAAGCGTAAGCATTACGTCATTAAGTGAATAAGCCTTTTTTTTTGCTTTTCGTACAATGTATAAACGAAATTGACCATAGTAATTTTGCGATGTTTGCGAGTAAGTGGGTACAATTTTACAATCAAAGGTCGCACTCATGTAGCTCTTTTCAGGTGCGGAAGCAAATTATCTGCTGCAGGGAAAAGCTCGGTGAATTACAAAATATGCATTACGTGGAATACTTGCGTTACCTTAAACCGGATTTACCTGCCAAGCTAGATTATTATTGTCATGTACAACACAAGCCGTACTGTGCTCTATCGATGCCGCAATATGTATGTAATTGGAACGGGAGAGTGAAACTTACGTGAAAGTGAATAGTACGCGACAGTACAACTCGTCGAATTGCTGTGAAATAGTTAATTTGAGGAAATCATTATGTCCTGTCACTGTGTTCGCTCGCTCCACCCTTAAGCGGCACAATGCGGCCACCTAAATTCGGGATTGCCATGTTAACCTAAACAGTAACGTGAAAAAAAAATGCCTCCGACTAGCGAAATGAGCCGAGACCCGACGAAATTACATATAGCCCGCAACTTAGCTCACCCAGTGAACTCACATTCACTTTTTGATGGATTCTGTGACAGTAGTCACAAAACCATCACATAAGAGAGCGCCCTCATTGGTCAATGTTCAGGTGCCCACCACTCACGATAGCGATCGGTGTAATAGGCGAACGGTGACAGCCACGATCACCAATCGCAGGAAGAGTGCTGTACTTCTGTAGAAATACTCGAAATGCAGGGGTCCGGCCAATATTTTCAAATTTTCTGGCTAATAAATACGTAGTCGTGCGAACGTCCAGGCGTCTGCAACTCGTATTGACAATCAGCGCGCTAACTACATGGTGGCATTGCCAAATGCCAAAGGCGTACGACACTTGGGTAACAGAAACTTTGTTAGCACTGACGGGTCTTCGGTTCGTAATAACGCCATCTGCCATCTTTGAGTCATGCATGCGGTCACTTTCACTATTTAGTCCGGTCGCTAACTGAGTTTAGTGTATTTTTCACCCTTTCTAAGAGACAGTGCCCAGTTCGTACTTTACTAATTACGAAAACATACTTGCGAGCTTTTGTTTACTTCCTGTGAATTTTTTGAAGCGAATGTTTGCACAATAACGAAGCGTTCCTGATTTCCGTGTCTTTCTTCTTCTTTTTTTTTTCTGCGTTTTCTTGCGTTTGTTTCTTTTTGTTTGTTTTTGTTTTAATCGGAACACATGCAAGAACGTATATTTTTGAGGCGAATTATTGGGAGAAAACGCGTGAAAATACAACCTTTTGCCATGAATGTTCCTAAGTGATGTTCTTGAAGGAAAGTGTGCGGTTCATTTTTGCTTTTGTGCTGAATGCTTTTATTTGTGCGGCTACTGGCCTCATATCCGTTTTGTTTTAACCTGTTGGCTCTTCCTTCCAGGTCCTACGGAGGAGAGTCCGGAAAAGTAAGTTCCTGCAACTATAAGGTTCTGCACACTCATCTACATTGGTTTCTATGTCTAGGTTTAACAGGGTACCTTCTAGACCTCGAGATGCGTTGAAATCAGAGTATAATAGAGCCTTTAGTAATTCTTCAGATGGTTGTAATTCAAGGTGTCCCTCCAGTCCCCCGACGCCGACAAAAGTCTGAGGCAAATTATCAAATGTGTTGAAGGAAACGAGGTGACGCCGAAGCACCGGCACAATGCAGCTAATGTTCTTGGCGCCGCGAATATAGCCGGAGACTCAAGTGTTGCGCCTCTAGAAGTTCTTGTCTTCCCTGGCGAGATCGTCTTTTCATGTTTTACGGCGACGTGTCAGCGTCATCCATACATAGCATATTTTGCGCATCCAACACGTTTTTTCCCGTCCAAAGAAAACAGTCTATACTACTCGTAATTGCAGGACAGGCTACTCCCACTATCCTGTGCACTTTTAATATTGCGGGCCGAATTTTTGGCCACCACCTAATACAGAGCAAAATAACGCTTACACCTGGAAATAATTTTGTATTTAGTTTGTAGTGAAGAGGCTAGTTATGAACATGATAAGCTTTACTCACCAATCACGTTCTGGTGCATAGATGGCAGTGTAGTTTTAATTACCGCAATGCGAACAAAAAATCAGCCATCTGCTGTTTTTGCTTGTTGGGAAATTGCAAAAACCTTCGTTGTTCGCTTTCTTTCATACATATTATTTCTTATATTATTCTCAATAAGGGAAATATTTCTCGCCTACTTTCTGCCCTTGATTGGTTTTTATTTATGTATTGCGATTTCTACAGGAACCAAAACCATCAAAGAAAAGCAGTGGATGACTTAGCCCTTACAGATATTGATACCAAGGACCCGTCTGTAATTCAAAAGACGAGTGATTCACAGGGTAAGTGTGGTTTCTTTTAATATAATGCTGTGAGTTTGACGTCGCGACAATTTCGGCAGGAGCGAATTGAAAGTGATACGATTTCCATGGACTTCAATTGTTTTAGAATATCTTAGTTGCGTTACGTCTCACCATTGGTCATTTTTTAATGAAGTACTATGCCTGACGGAAATAAGGAAGCCTGGATGAGCGCCATTTGCTCACTTGTGTGACACCACCCTATCGCGATAATAAGAATAGCTGAACACCAATCTGTAGCTTATGTCACTGTGCAAAAATGCCTTGTTCTGATAGCTTTTACTTTGATCGCTTCCGCCCTGAGACGCATTCGTTTTAAACTGTGCCCACGTAGACACATTTCCTCAAGACGTACACGTGTGAGATTTTTCATTTTCACTATTGTGAAATATTAGGATTATGCGTTCTGGTGCTGGCGGTGAGCCTTTTGATTCTGAGTGCACTGGGAAAAAAAAAGAAGTTTTATAACATAGATGAATGAGAAAGAGTGTATGCGTGAGTAAGAGTGAGTGGACGAGAAAGCTCTTGATGGCAGCATTGGGGTATTTCTGCCTATTACCGTAAAATTTCCAGCACAAATATATAACGTATAATTTGCTTTTGCCCTTGTACATTGCGCTCCTTCGTCTTCTCCTGTGTGTAGCAGAGTACCCGCGCGTGGCCGTGCGGCGTATTCCGGCGTACCCGGCTCATCGAACGTACGACAGCTTCTCTCCCAGCGACTACAACTACGAGAACATCCAGTCACTGAGACGACCGTCGCCTGTCAAGGTCTGTCTGGCATGACACTCTTTCTCTTGTCATGTGTTTGCTTCGTTGAATGTTTTACGTCCGTGATTCCGCTGCACTTGTTCTAGTGTGTCTGTGTGAGCGTTCGCTTCTGCTATGAGATAGAATGGCACCGTTGTTGTCACAATTAATGCGCAGAACATCGCCAGGCCTGCAGAATGGGGAGTTTAGGTGGCAGAGTAGGTTTGCTGCTGTTAATTAACTGGATTTTTGTACAGAACCAGTCGTCTAGATTACAGACCAAGCAAGCAGATCGAGGAACATGTCGTGCAGAACAAATTCGGTACGTTGCGTAGCGTGCCCGATGGATTGATTTCGGTCGACCGTCTGTAATGTTCAAACGCCATACGTTTTTAGTGAGCGAGGCGCTTTTCGATGAAAATGTGCCCAACTCCGTCGCGTGATCTGCTTTTGTATATTTTGTGCAAACAAGAACAGCGTTCCTCACAAACATAACGAAAAATTCACTTAAACCAATAGTCCACAGTGCGTGGGATTCGCATATTTTTTTATTTCTACAGTGCTTGCTTCAGAAAAGAAAACATCCCTCAGAAGCAGGGAAGCGGTTTGGCTTCGAACTGCTTGTATTTTCTGCTCTACAACATTGTTTTACAATATGCAGTAAATTCTATTACCATGAGTCACCTAGCTTCTGAAATCCCCCCCCCCCCAAAAAAAAATTGACTAGCACTAAAATCGCGCAAGTATTATATATATAAACAGATTTGTGGTCAGATGAAGGAAATGGAAGAATGTCGCAACAGTTTGAAAAAGAGCAAGCTTATATATATATATATATATATATAGATATATATATAAGCTTGCTCTTTTTCAAACTGTTGCGACATATATATATATATATATATATATATATATATATATATATATATATTTATATATATCTATATATATATTTCTTTTTCACGTTTCGCTTAACGCACATATTTCGTTTCAAACACTGCCGTATCGCTGTAAATAACGAAGCACTTCTTGCATCCCGACGGTTATATTCAACTTATATTTATTTCCTTTTTGCGCGACGGCTCTGTCGAGTTGCGCTATGAAAAAAAAATGAAACGCTGTTCTTGTTGCGATTGCATTAAATCTCCGCCGCAAGGAACGTTTGAATGGAGAAAATCATCGCCTGTAGCAACGGAAATAGCGATCGGATACTTCGCTTCGTGTGAAATGACTCTTGGAAATGCGTCGCATGCCTGGAAGCTGTGCACTGAAATTATATGCATTGCCATCAAAGGACGTGACAGCCTTTCAATCGGACTCGCGTATAACCATTATTTAATTCACAGTGCTGCTCAGATCACGTTATCTGGCTTAAGTTACGTCTACGAGCATGAAAGCCGAAGTATAAAACTTGAAATTATTTTAGCAGGTTGGGTCACTGACCAAGTCAAAATGAAAACTTCTTGACATTTCGTCCAAGTTGTTGTGATCGTGAACTCTTACCGTCAGTTCAGTACTAAAACCGAAACGTGACGAAGTTTTTGACCAAATTTCTTCAATCCAACTTTTACCTGGCCAGACTATATTTCGTCATATGTTTCATTTCACAGAGTTTGAAATGCGTGAAGTAGGTATAAATAATCCCACCACCCCCTTCCGCAATATAGCGCCGCCGCAGCCACTCTAGCACAACATGCACTATTGCCGGGCGTGTCATCATTTTCATCAGAACGAAGCTCTTCGAGACACCTTAAGAGGTGGAAAATATGGTGGCTCCTTCTTGTGGCGGGCAACACAGGCTGAACGCGCATGCATGTTATTCAGGGTAGCTTTGTCGATGGGAATGTGGTGGAACATTTTCCATTGCAGCCATCACTTTGCTCCGACACGTTAGGTACCACGAGTCGTCCGAAACGTTTCTGACATCATCCAGCCTTGCTGGCAGGCGCCGCCTCAAGTTAAATTGAATAACTCGTTTTTTAATATTAAAATAAAGATAAGAATTTCAGAGCTGTGACCTTATAATTTCGGTGGTTGCTCCTTTGACATAGTAGTATGAATAAAAATAAGAGGTGTAAGTGTTTCGGAATATCTAGAGCAAAGTTCGTCACCCAGGAGATGCGGTGTCGCATATGTCTACCGTTGTTGGCTCGATTCAAGCCTGTTTGTCTCGTGGTCTTCACATCAGAGTTCTGCTCGTCGCCGACCTAATCGCAGATGGACAACGAGGTGCGGTACGCGGAGCTGTCTCTGCCGCGCAGCAAGTACCCGGTACGCATTCGGGAGCCGCCGACAGAGTACGCCCAGATCGATTTCCAGCGGGCCGGCGTCCTGTTCAGCGCCGTGCCTCCACAATCCGAAGAGGAGGATCCCTGCGCGGCCGTCGGTTCGGACACGCCGCTGATGAACAGCTTGCAGCCAAACGTCAGGGTAGGCGCACGAAACTTGAGAAACGCGGCAACTTCCCTGGATGTCGAGTGCTTGGCTGTCTGCGACCAAGCACTCCTCATTATCCTCTTCTCTTACCCGTCTTTCCCTCTCTGACTCTCTCCTCTACGGCTCGCTGACGACGCTGGCTAGTTCTCCCACTATTTTTGCAGATCGCATGGCCCGTTTCCTCATTGAAAACCACTCTTTGCGTGTAGCTGTACATTGTGCAGGTGCCGCTTTTTGAAATGCGATGAATAATGCATACTTAATGTGACCGTACGCGCAAGAACGCTACGATGCCGTGCTCGGTCCATTATCGGCAATGAAACGGAAGTCATCTCGTTTTCCCCACGTGCTGCTTTATAATAACGGTTCAGCATGCTGAGCGCGTAATTGAGGTCATTGCCCAAACGTAAGTTAATGTTGTGTGCTTTTTTTACATCTGAGTGCATAATTGCGCTAATGGCGTCCATATTCTTTTTTGGCAATGCGCTGTCATGTTGGCGGGAGTCACTTTGCGCCACGAATTCATCGGCAAGCTTACGTGTCAGTCAAGCCTTGCGTTTTTTTTTTGTCGTAATATGACGACAGCCACAGTTACTCATTGAGTATTAGCGTGAAATAAAATTGCAATTGTCAAAGCTCTGTAGTGGACGAATGGATAAGCAGCAGCACTCGCTGTCCTCTTCGTATAAACAGTTTCTCCGTGAAAATGCTTCTGATGGCGCGTGAAACCCTAGTCTTGGAGACCAAGTCCCCCCCTCTCTCCCCTTTTTTTTCTTTTGTTTTGAAAAATTTGCCAGGTCACGACATAAATCATTCGATATTTAGTGAAAAGTCGCCAATGGTGACGATGATGATAGCGGCTCACTGGGAAATTTCGTTTTTTTGTTTTATAGTTCCGAGATGAATTCTCTATTACCTTTTCAACTATAGCTCTAAATTGCCTACCACGGTGGCGAGTCAATGGTTGTAAATCTAAAAAGCGAAACAAGGCCGTAATTTTGTTAGCAACGCCTTTTCCAATGCCATTCACATTTCTCACTATTTTCGTACTTTTCACGCTTGGTCAGATGTCAGAGCGGCGTTACACCCCCGTTATCAGTATCATCAGCCGGTTGTGAACAGTGAATGACAAGAGTGGTAGAGAATCAAGTGGAAGGCATTGCTTCAACGTCGTGGCCCAAAGCATAATTTTCTAAATCGGTATGATACCTCAACTTTACCCAGAAAAACAGCTTTGATGCATCCAGATGGGTCATCAATAAGCTCTTTTGTATGTCTTTGAAAGTAACGACGAATGGAGTCGCATATGTGGCCTTTGTGATAAAATGAGGATGAGGCATGCAATTTAACCTAAGTCCCTGAGGGATTTTACCAGGACAGTTTGCCGGCTATTTCCGTCACTAAAAAATACTGCTATGTCTCCAAGAAGCCAGAGAGGTTTTAAAGATTACTAAAAGCTCTCTGAATTTAGCGACTTTCTCTAAGTTACTAACACTGATGAAAGGAAGATGATGAAAGGATGACCGGCCACGTGCTTGAGCAAAGTATGCGGTCGTTTCTTTTTGCTGGCGGTTCTCATTTTTGAGTCCTATAATACTTACTGTTCTTTTTTTCAGCACCTAGGCGGCGCACCGAGCGACCACAACACAATATCGACGCCTGTGTGACGGCAACGGCGCCAGATTGGCGAGGGCGAGACAGTTCAACGCTCGTCATGGTCGTGAATGGGCCGAGCGTGCAGATACAAAGAGAGCGAGCGAGAGAGCAGAACGGCCGCCCTTGAACTGCGCGGTGACGACAGTGCCGCGCGAATGCTGCGTCTGCTCCGGACAACTCGTGAAGGAAGGAGAAGCGAGAATGTGCGCTTCATGACGTGCGCATTCTTTCCTCCAGCTAGCGAGAACTGTACAGCATCAGTATGCCTGGAGATCAAGGACGCAGATCCGTCTGGTGCGCGACCGTCCCAGTGCAGTGAGCTGGACTCCTACCCTCGCGACAAGACGACCCTCTCTGTACATAGATTGGCCGAACACATGCGGCGTCGTGAGCGGCGCACAAGCTCAAGCGCGATTTGCCGACGACGTCGACACAAGAAAGAGGTCACATTCCTTCAACACTAGTCATGAGACGCGTGGCTGCCTACCGGAGTGTTTGATAAATCATGAAATGAGATCTAAAAGAGAAAGCAGAAGGTGAGAGGGCACGATGCAAGAAGTGAAGCATTTAGCCTCTGGTAACCTGTCATAACCCTCCTGTCAGTGGTGAGAAGAGCGACATTGCTTAAGAGGCAGGCAAGACAGGTGAAAGTAGGTCGTGCCCACTCATTCCAGTTAATCCCATCCAACGTCCTGCACAATGCGACAGGGACGATGCGCAATCCAAAGGAAGCATTGTCGTTACTTTGAAGACGTTACATGCGTGCACGCAGCCATCTGTGAACAATTTCGAAAAAAAAATACAAAGAAGAAAGAGGAAGGTTAAGATTTTAGTGTGTGTGTGTGTGTGTGTGTGTGTGTGTGTGTGTGTGTGTGTGTGTGTGTGTGTGTGTGTGTGTGTGTGTGTTTTTGTGTGTGCGTGTGTGATTGCGCGAGCAGGGCGTGCCTGTTTGTGCGTCTGCGTGAAAGAATACGAGCACAGGTCGACACCCCCGATTTCTTTCTGATTTTTTATCACTTTCGCCATCTATCCCACCAATTTCGTTTTACCAGTTCCTCTAGCTCTTCATTTTTTTTTTACTTTCTGGTTTTAAGATTGGTTGACAACCTGGGAGTTCCGTGCATCTTCGTATATACATACTTCATACGGACTCATGGCGCAAACTTTTAAGCTCTACAATAAAATATATCATTACTATTACCGTCGACCATTTCTCTGCTTGTTTCTGATTCGATTCGTGGACGATGTTAGCAATATTCTGTGCTGATGCGCTACAGTTATGCGGACGTGAACTTCATTTGTAAAAGCTCGTGAAGCTTATCCTGAAACATATCATGGCCTAGCACATCGCTGACATATTGAGCTGAGTTTGATCACCTGCTTATTGCCTACCCTGATACGATAATATGAGCGTTCCCTGTGATGTCGCGTTGGGTTTTCTACTGTGATAGCGCAGTCGATTTCCGTGGTGTTGATTTATGAAAACATGAAATTATCTATAAACCAGAGGCTCGGTAGACCACGACGGTAATACAATGTATTTATGGACGATGGATAATTTTTCTCATTTTCCCTTTATTAGCAGTGTATTTATGATAACTCGCTGAATGTGTTTAGAAAGGATTGGCCTTAGATCTACATAGGAATATACGCTTGTTGGAACAATTTCCAGTTTCCGAAAGCTAAATATGAATATTGCAGTCGGATTCATATTGATATCGAGGAATCCTGAAAATAGCGGCGCTAGGTTCTGTACCCGTTACTATGCGAGTACATCAATACTGAAAGAAAAATTGTTATCCGTCTGACTGCAGCAGGAAGAGAGATAGAGAAATTTATTTACAGAAAGGCAGGACAGGTCGATTGTAACTTGCTCTGGCCTGCTACTCTACACTGGGGAAAAGGGACGGGGAGGGAAATGGCTGATGAATGATGATGATGGTATAAGGAAGAGATGCGTTTATACAAATTCAGAGTTGAAGCATCTCTAAAGCCGTGCGTCCAGCCCAGTGGCTTGGAGAAGAGCGGTAGCGTTCCTTGTTATCAGAGCTGCGCTGTTTACATTAGACCAAGGACCTAAAAGAAACTCGTCTGATAGCGGCCTCTTATGGATCATTGCAATGGAAGGGACCAGTTGCTGTCGTTCCGCATTCGCGGGACACACGCAAAATATATGTTCAAGTGTTTCTGGCACCTCACAGCATTCACAATTTGGGCTAGTATCACTGGTACCTATCACATGTATCAGGAAAGTACAAAGGAAAACCATACAGTTTTCTCAAAAAGAAAGCTTCGAAGCTTAAAAACTCTTCCTTGTCCGAGGTCTGAACCCGGAACCAACGTCGTCGAGTGTGTGACAATTTTTTTTTTCGTGGGCCTTCTTGCACTATGCGGGCTACCACAGAACTGATTGTAACTGAGGTTGAACAGCGTCAATATTAAAAGGACACGGAAGAAGAACCATTGACAAGCGTTCGCTGCCAAGTGGAAGTTCGTTTGAAATTTTCCAGCCAGTTTATACTTTTGTCAGCATAGGAATGTGTACGCCAGTCACATATACATCAGCAAAATCAGCATCATATCTTTCATGCAAAAAAGCTATTTCTTTTTCCCACAAAGCACGTATTTCTTTCTTGGTGTCCTTTTATTCACGCTACTCAAATATCAGATCTAAGTATGAACTAACTAGCCCTTATCAGGATGTTACTAATTGATTGTACATAGTAAGTGTCCCTGTGCTTCGTCTCGTCGATTAATTCGTCCTCACTCTGCAACATGCTAGCTTTCTGGCTAGCTTAAATAGCATTGTCAGGTTCTCAGGTTCGGTTTTGAATCTTTTTTTTCCTCAAAAACTCGTGTGGCTTCCTTTTTAGCTTCGTGCTGTAATCGGCTAGACGACAGTTTTTAATTTTTCATTAAACAAACCCCATCTTGTAGGATACCGCAGCGCTAATTCGCTACAATAATATTGTTGCAAATACTGCCTGAATACAGCGAACGCTTTGAAGAACAGTGGGACTGTGAGAAAAGTCGGTAGGCATTCAACTTGCAGTTTAATTCAATAGAATTCGAAGTCTTCCAGAGCGAGTTGGGAATGAGATAAGGGCTGAGTCGCTAGGCGCGGTAGTCTATCGCGTCAGATCTCGTGTGAGGCAAAGAGGAGGAACGTCGAACTCTGTCTTTGGGATCTGTCAACGTTTTGACTTCACTATGTACGGGAGTGGCTTACATTTGTAAACTGCGCTATTTTCAGGATAGGGCGACATTTAAACGTATGATGACGTGTTCAGTAGTTTTATATAATTTCAAGGGATTCACATGCCAAAAGTTCTAAAAGCGTCCGTGCCGTACTGGTTACGGTATCGGTCGTCTGTGCTACAGGTCCTCCTTTCGATTTCGAGAATCGGATAATTTTATTTTCTTATTTATTTAGTCAATAGAGCGGCAGTTTCGCCCTAAGGGTGAATCAGTTACCGCGATAGCAAGTTTCAGCGTTCTTCGACTCCTCCGACGGTGTTGAAAGTATACGCGGGTGCGACACCTTGGCTCGACGTCGCACATGAAGACCAAACTACGAGTACGCTTGGCAGCGCACGAAAGCTCGCTCCCGCGTGCCTTCAGCTTGCGGCGCCTCGCGAGGAAGTCCGATTTGAACCTACAAGGCGCGCGGCAGCGCGCGCCCACTTGGCTCACTATTTTCGCCTTGGTAGACATCGCTTCGTACTTGTGTGAGGCAGCCAGAGCACCGATATTCGTCTGCGCTCGCGCCGTGCTTCGAAGCGCACGATCTGTCCCGCACGCATGCAGGCGTACGCGTAGTTTGGCCTTATTATAGTTTGGCCGTCAACACTCCTGCTGGATAGAAGCGACAGCGCCCTGTCAGCCACGAACCATCTGACGAACGCTGGCGTTAGTTAACAGCGCCGCGAGTGGTATTTCAAACGTCGCACGTCGAAGGTGCACGAGGTCAAGCAAACGGGAAATCGTCGGCATTCGGAAAGCGCGCCAAGCGTCTCTGCGTGCTGGCTATCGCACGGGGGAAATGGGAGAGATGTTTGTTCTTTTCTGGCGTTTTACGCATGATTTTGTGGTGTAATGGGTAGGACAGCGGACTCCTGTGATGGTGCTAGCATGGTCGAATCCCGCCGGTTGATATTTATATTGTTGTTTCTTTATCAACACAATTAAAGAAGTCCCAGACCTGCGCTAGCTCTCAGGGCACATACGCAGTACCACATATCGGCCCACATATTCAGGCCACAATATGTGCGATCAGCGACGAAAGAAGCATGAAACATCCCGATAAGGAAAAGTGGTGGTAACTCGCCAACAAAAATATCGTATTTAATGACAGTCTGATTCATTCATTCACTCATTTATGTGTCAGCCCTCTTAGGGCTATTACAGGAGTGCAGAATAAAAAAACTACAAAAAGAAATATACAATGCGACCGAGTTACAAGCTTTGCCTCACAAAGCTTGTCTTATAATGGAAAAGACGTATGAAATACAACATACATGGGAAAGTAATAAAGAAACCATTCACAATTTGGCACCGCATCGTCATAGACACAGTAAGAGACACACGTAAAGGTAAATGCATATATATTGGCAATTCACTGCGTGTTATTACAAGAAATAGTGCTTTTAACACTTTCCAAAAAAGTCAGTTAAGGACATCGAGGTTAATCATGTGAGAAATACAGGACCGAGTTATAGTGGTCTTGTATGTGCGGAAAAGCTGCACGGCGAGCCAACTTCAATAGGAATAAGCATGTGTCGATGCAGTTGGTGCAGAACAAGTGCAAAACTTTATTAATAACGGGAATCCTTAAGACAGCGCCACATTAATGTTAAATATCGCCGCGTTTATTCGCTGACGTTTGAACTAATTCTCTGCTACGCATGCATAAGAGCGCTGCTAAGGTAAGCAGTTGATGCCCTGACGAATACAACTCTCCTTGTCAAAACGGTGGCTGCATAGACATTCCTTCTTCCACCCCTTTTGATCACTCCATCTTCCTGTGAACTTCTGTATCGTTTGGAATTGTTCGTTACTGTATTTTTTTTCTTGCAGATGATGCAGCTATTCTTTTTGTCTTAGACGACTTATTTGTGTCCGGCACAGCAGGCGACCTACAGCTAGAGTTTCGGGTTTACTCCAGCCCCCTAATGTACCATGGAATTGGCATACGTATTTACGTTTTTGTGGTACTGTTAACTAAACAGAGATGAGAGAAAGGGCAAGCTAGAACCTAATCTAATAATGGCTGTAAAGTTAAAGTTTCCTAAAGGTAACAAGTACTTTCGCCCTGTTGAGATTAATTCTCAGTATTACAAACGCTTACATTATAAACTACGTTCGCAGACGCATTACCGAATGTCAAGGTTTGCGAGATTCCCAGAATGTTCGGTTATCAAAATTATGACCACTCGTAGTCTTGATGCGCCTGTGCGCACATATTGCACGTAGGTGTATAGCGATTTTTCAGAACATCCGCTTAGGAAAATAGACATTTCGTCAAGTTTGCACACTAATATAACCTAAAAGAAGGCGTGAGGACAGAGTATTTGTTAATTGCTTTTACACTTAAAACGACTGAAAATACGACCAGTAACTATGTGTTCAACGAAAGAAATACAGCAAGCACATCTGCAAGCAAATATACTGTCAGCTGTTTATTAGCCACAGGAATGTGCAAATGAAGGTCTTAAAGCGACTGTGTAGAGATGGTGAACCAGCGAAGCTGGAACGTGCGGCCTCGGTGTTCATCACTGGGTTAATCACGACGGTTCAATAAAGAACGGCTTGGTAGTCTGCCGGATCTTCCGTACGCAGTTGCTGCTTGCGCTCGGCTGCACGAGCCTGTTCCTGTGCCCGGGCTGCAGCATCGACACGGCGTAGACGGGCTCGTTCCCGGTTCTGTTCGCGTCGTTGCTGATCGAAAGCTGCTTGCTCCTAAGGAGTACGTATGACGCGTGGCCTACCCATTTCGGAGCCAGAGAAAAACTGCTACACGTACGCTCGGCAGCGACGGAGAGCCACGACGTCACTACCGGCGCAGCCCCCCAATTGCGCGCCTCTCTTCCTCTTTTTTTTCGCATATGCGCATGGGGTTGCGCTGGAGGAGTTTTCGGCGTACAGGCAACAGACGGACGGACGGACGTCGGACGGACGAATCGGCTAGCCATTTACAGTTTCGCTGTAAAAGGTAAGCCTACAGCCCGTTAAAGTGTTCGCGCAGCCAGGTCCACTCACTTCTCTGGAAAGCATTGATTCGGCGTATACATCACTTTCCGTGCTATTACACACGTTGATGCCGATCAACGCGGTGAACAAACACACATACACAGCTTGACTTTCAAAGAAAAAGAAAGAGAGAAAAGGTAAGCCCGTTACCATGTCTTGCAGCATTCACAAGCTACACCGACGTGCGAGCCGCAGTTCATGCGAATGCACACTGCGAGTAGTCGGTGCAAAGATGCCCTGAGTACAAAGGAGATCTGTAATATTTCTATCGGGAAGAGTTGCTAGCGGAGGTTTATGCAGAAATAAGTGATAGGCGAAAGTCGGTGCTAAGGGTGACTATTATTTGCCCGTTTCATTCATTTGGAAATGATAAAGCATAATAATAATAATAATAATAATAATAATAATAATAATAATAATAATAGCAAGAAGCTTCATCAAAGTTGTGGACATCCAAAGCACATTTCAGAATTTGTGCGAAGCGAAGCATTTGTGAAGGGGTTAATTAAATCGTATGAAACTTTATCTCCTGAAATACGTTTTGCAGCATAGTGATTACACACCTGCTAAATCACAAATATGGAAAGACAAAAAAAACTACGAGATTCACGTAATCCACGCGCTTGCAGAATACACCATCTCTAGAATCGGCCCACTTTTCATCATGCCATCACCGGTGTCAGCATAGTTTACTATTGCATGGTCTCCAGGACCAACCCAGCTGCAAATCTGTAGTGGCAGTACAGATGGCAAGAAACTGATTTCGTCATTAAATGCTCACTTGTATGAGCTATAGGGGAACACATCAACAGTAGCACCCTGCAGCAGCCACGCTCTGCAAAGTCGGGGAAGAAATTTACCTTGAAAGCTTTGCTTTATGTAGCCTAATGGATGCCACATTGTCGCGTCGTCTTATGTATGGATCATACATGTGACTTTTTCGGGACGTTCGTTGCAAAGGTCATCATTGGGGAGAATGATGAACAAGACAAGTTGACTAGACGGCATAAACTTGGAAAAAGTATGTTGTGATTCTGAAAATGGCATACCAAGGCTAAATCAGCTTAGTTTAGCTTAGTTGCGTTTCGAAACTGTGTTCATTTGGCTGAAGAATGTTGGTTAATGTTGGCCTTTTCTTCCTTTCTAATCCAAGGTAGCGCCTATTTATTCAGAAATATAACTTACTACCCCCAAGTAGATGGAAAGTCAAATGACTTCGTGGCCAGGTAGTGTTCCGCATTAAGTACAAGTGAGATAACGTCGCGGCCGCGCGCCGTAAGCTTTAGGTGCGGGAGAAAGCTTGAGAGGGTGAGCAGAGAAGGAAGGTGGCTTCATGCGGCGGTGTCTGCGCGCTCTCATTGGAAGAAAACGGGGAGGGTGCACACCGCCTTCTCAGGCGCCCCAAGGTGTGTGAAGGAGGGGAGGGGAGCGGGGAGGTGTGCATGCAACAGAAGGGAGAGGGGAGGGCAGGTTAGTGCGCAACTGCTCTTCCACTCCGGCTGCGGCGTCTGAGCGGGGCCCCGCGCGTCCTATCTTGCAGGCAATCTGCGCTGGGTCGTAAGGAGGAGGAGGAAAAAACTTTATTTTGCAAAGGAATTTGGGACCTCCCAGGACTCCGGGTCCCCGTAAGACCCCACTGCAGTCAAACGTTCATGTTTAACATGTGCATGACGCTGGCAGCCCGGCTGGCGGCGATCTCCTGCCTTGCTGGGTCCGTGGAGCGTAGTGAGATCTCCCGGTCCTCCCAGGTTTGGAGTGGTACTGACCCGCCAGCGGGAGGAGAAAGCCGGCAGGCCAGGAGTATATGGGTGAGGTTTGCTTTCGGCGCATTGCACAGAGGGCAAGAAGGTGGGATGGGTCGGTAGTGGGATAGGAGGGATGGAGTAGGTAGCGTGCGCGTTTGCAGGCGGTGCCATAAGTGTTGCTCCCTGGCAGTGAGGGAAGAGTGGGGAGGGGTGTATTTGCCTCTCGGCACTAGCATTCGCGATGAGGTCAGCGAAGCTATACGCACGCTCCCACGAGAAACCCCCCATGAGGTCCACCTGTGCCCTGTTTCTTGACCCTCGGGCTAAAGAATCGGCGGCCTCATTGCCAGGGTTTCCCGAGTGCGCGGGCACCGAGATGAGCTCAGCGCAGCGGGAGAAGGGAGGGTTCTGGGTCAGTACCTGGAAGGTGGCAGGGTGAACTCTGCCCCTAGCATAATTTAGCAGTGCAGTTTTACAATCACTCGGCATGTAGGTATCAGTGGAGCTGCCGAGCGCCATAGCGATCTCTTCCGCTTCCTCCGGGTCTGTTCCCGGGGGTAGTTCCTGTATTCAGGGAAGGGTGCACGGTGCGTAAGCAACCGCTGTGGCTCCGTGCTGATCACCAGCAGCAACTGCCCATATCGCATTCTGTTCATCGCCGTACCGTTTATGAAGGGCTGCTGCTCTGGCTTTTCGTCGCTCGCGGTTGGTCGGAAGGCTAGCATATCTGAGATAACCGACGGCATCGTGTGCGCTATATGTGCTCGCGCGCCTAGTTCCTGTGCATATGAGAGGCAGCACGAAGAACTTGCTCACCGCTGCTGCCGCTCTTCATCACGCGACCGTTTTGACAGCGAGTGTCTGCGGTCATTGAGTGAGATGTGTTCGTGTTTGTCTGGGCGCCTGAATATGTGCTCGTTAATCTAGTTAGTAGGCGACTGTTTACAGCAATTTATTAGCATAATAAAACTACTAACCTTACTCCGTATAGCTATCTAATAATTTACAATTAATGTTTCATCTGTCGGGCGAAGCTGACTTTTCTAAGTCTTCGACAGGAACGTATCCTATTACTGTTTATGTTGCTTTATTGAGCCACCATGAACAACAGCTCCAGGTCACAGAATATCCCTGGAGGGTAATTCTTACGTGTTTGGGCAAACAGAAGAAGGAAGCGCCGGCGAACAAGGCTTACCCGCCGTAATTGCTTAGTTGCTATGGCGTTGGGCTGCCAAGCGCGAGGTCGCGGGATCAAATCCCTGTCACGGCCGCGGAATTCCGATGACGGAGAAATGCAAGAACGCTCGTTTTCTTCGATTGCCGTGCACGCTAAAGAAACCCAGGTCGCACAAATTATTCCGGAGTCCCCCCCTACGGCGTGCCACTACACTCTATAACTAAACTTTTTTTTTCGAACGAGCCTTCTGCAAACCGAAATAGTTTGACCGAAATAAGACAAACAAATAATTTATCGTTGAAGGCTGTTTTCCTGTACACTTATTGTTAGAGGATAACTGTAATTCAAGAATATCCCCAATAAGTACTTTATCATATCGGATGTTCTAGCTAACATGTCCTAACTTTAAATGAATCCAAATCTTTCTAGGTGGATGAAATCAAGTGTCTCTACTACCTTCTCCACACCAACTTAAAGAAGCTGCGAGCATTTATGTGTATGCTTGTTTTAACTCAAAGAAATAAGCTGTGATGAATAAATTAGTAGCATATACAGGGTGTCCCAACTATCATGGACCAGGATTTAAACATATGCAAATGCCACGTAACTGAACAAAATTAAGGTAATGCTGTTCCCCGTCGCTTGAAGATACTCATACTATATTTGCCTTCTGCCTACTTTTATGATTAGCCTTAATTAATTAATACCCCGCAATAATGCCAGTGGCGCTGCGAGTTTTGTTTGAATAAAACAATTAACCGCGCAAATATTTTAATTAGGTGAAAAATGTTAATGACAAGATGCTAGTGCAACATGAAAATCTCCAGATACAACTTTCTGTTGCTCAATACGTGCTGCATAAATCTGTTGGTCCGAGCGTGAAAGAAGCCCGCGAATACTCGCAAAATGCCGCGCGACTGGCCTCTAGGGGCACTTTGCGTGTATTCATGCTTGTTTTGAAAATTATAGGAACTTGAAGTAAACACACACAAAGTGCTTCCCCATATACAGCGTGCCACCAATACATGTAATTGATGCGTGAAAACGTTCTCAAAAACCTGTTATTCAAACATCGGCCTTAACTTTGATTAAAGAGTAAAGTTAGGGTGAATATCATACTTTGTCTTTATTAGCGACAACACATAAAGTTGTTGAAGAATTCCCCGAGTGCTTGCTGATACCACAACGTTTGTTTAATAGCACGCTATTTATATGTCAACCTCAGGCCTCCGCAGCCGGGAATCGAACCCAGAACCTTGTGTTCAGCACCAGAAGGCTCACCATTAATCATGTCACCATTCATCACTACAAGTTATTGCAAGGCTATTTCGAATAAAAAAAATTATATTGTCTTCTTTAACATGTTAAAAGGTACAATAAATCATAATAATCAAGCTGTAATTGAATCATTATGACGATACATTTGGGAATTAAAAGTTTCAGAAGTTCAGTTTTTCTTTTTTCAGTTTTAATCAGTGTGAGACAATTTCTTCCACGAAGAATACAATATGGCGATAACGCGGCAATGATTATGAGCGAATAACAAAAATAACGAGGCAGGTGAAAAACGACACGATATAATTTCAATGAACCAACGGGATTACAAAGGTAATGTAAAATGTAATCCAGGAAACGAGGGCAAATACAGCTGTGCACGTAGGCATTGATCACAAGGTGAAACATGAGTGGCCCAGCACTCAATGACAGGACGTGCCGAGAATCCCGTTATATAACAGCCGTCGTTTCAAGAGAGAAGAGCGTACAGTTACACTTCGGAACCCCATGCTTACGACCCCCCGAGCAGACACGGAACACGCAATTACAAAACGGAAAAGTTGAGTTATTGAGCGTCGGTGTTAGGTCACGATGTATCTGCTTCCTGTCAACAACACGTTCTATTTGTGTCATTCCCGTGACACAAGGCTACCGGAAGCAGATTTATTGCCACTAAGAATGACCCCGTGGCGCTCAGTGCTATTCTACCGTCGTGTGTGTAGCACAGCAGGCTCAGACTGCTGCTGTCTAAGGATTGCCTGAAGATTATTCACCAATATGTGCAGCAGCAATACAACGGCATTAGAAATAATATGCGCCAGGAATTGCGTTTCGAAGGCTATAGAGCCAAACAAAATAAAACATGGCAGGATAAGTAGACATATTCATAATAGGAAAGGGTCAAAGAATGTAACATTTGGTGGTGATTTAGCGAAAAATGCGAGAGAAATATATATATATATATATATATATATATATATATATAATGAAGAAAAAGAGTACGAGGTACGTTGAAAGCACAGTATATTTCACTGACGTTTTGGCTGGTGGACCAGCCTTTCTCAATGTCCACCAGCCGAAACATCAGTTCGCCCCCCCCCCCCCCCCCCAACGTACGTCGTACTCTTTTTCTTCATTTTACTACCGGGGCCATATATATATATATATATATATATATATATATATATATATATATATATATATATATATATATGGAGAGAGAGAGAGAGAGAGGAGTTCTAAAAAAACCGAATGTTTGCTATAATACCTTTACTGTACTACAACATTTTACCGCTGTGCCCGTGCAAAGGCCGTAATAAGCGTACACATATGTGTATTTATATGTGTGATTACCAATGTGCGTTCGTCTATAGAGTGACGTCCGCGCCGCCTGGCGGCGTTATCGGCAGTTATCCTTGAGCGGTTGCATGGGGCGCACGGACGAGGAGCAACGTCTCCTCCTATAGAACGACGACGGGAGCGACAGCGAGAATGGGCGCGCTGGCGGCGGGAAGCCGCTCAGGCCGATCGTGCGTCCATCGACGAGTGTGATCCGTTGAGTGTGCCGACCGACGAAGACCCGCAGCTTGCCCGTCACGACCGGACGCGCCAGCAGAACCGGGAGTGTCAGCGACGACGGCAGGACGCCACTAAGGCCCGTCGTAGCTATGTCTTACGCGGAGACGATCCGCAGCGTGTCCGTGACGAGCGGGCAGGCGAACAGAACCGGAAACCTGAGTGTCGGCTGTGTCTGTCTTGCTGCTTTAATTGCATACATATAGTCGTACCTAATTTCGTCATTATAGAAGAATCGCTGGTCGTCCTTCTTCACAGAGTAGTAGGCCCGATGAATTTTTTTCTTCTTCGAGGAGTCTCTATTAGCTATGGGGTCCGGGCTGTTTAGGGTGCATGGAGGGATTGTATTAGCAATGAAGTCGGAGCGTTATTAACACACATGGAGGGGGGAGTGTTATACTAAAATGTTGTACGTACGTACGAACGGCCTTCACCGCCTAGCGAAAGTTGCTCGGCGCCTGCACCAAAAGTCGTGCCAAAAGCAACAGGACAGCCTGCTTTCCCTCTTAGGATGCCCGGGAGATAGCGTGAGGAAATTATGTGCACAGCTACACAGAACTTGCCTTATCCAACCCGTTCCTGCGGTCGACCGTAGAGCCGGGTACCTGAATCACTCGAAGTAACCTGGGTCCCAGTACCGACATCCGCACCGCCGTTAACCACGCATTAGCCATACAGCCGCCGGTACTAGGATCCAGGTTTTCGCGTCGCATTCAGCTCGGCCCTTCATGAACGACAGTTCGCGCCTTGACACCCGTAATGGTGTCATTTCATTTCTTGCAATGATACAGGCACCGCGTCTTGTACCACCGTCCTTACGGCTACGGGCTGAACGCTTTACCCACTCGACTACCGGAAGTTCCTTCAACGACCAGTAGCTCTTACCATTACATCGTTATAGTGGCCTACGTTCTCACAGTTCATTCCGCCGGCCAGCATAACAAGACTTGGTGCCGCCGAATCGATACATGCTTGAATAACATATTAATCTACGCATCTGTGACTGGTCATGCAGTGATGTCGCTGTGCGGAAATTAAGAGGATCACTTCAGGTTCTGTAACGTGCCAAGATTATTCCCTACTAAGGTGCGTCTCTTAATCGCATCGTGGTTTTAAATCAATTATCTGTCCTACGTGCTACATCGTCTGCCCAGCTCCATTTTCTTCTCCTAATGTCAACTAGAGTATCGGCTATAGCTGTTCGCTCTTTAATCGACGCCGCTCTCTTTCCGTCTCTTAATGTTACGCCTGCCATTTTTCGTTCCGTCTCTCTTTGCGCAGTCCTTAACTTTTTCTCACCCCTCCCCCCGAACTTCTTCGTTAACCCTCATACCTCTGCTATATACGTTAGCACGGGCAGAATGCAATAATTGCACACTTCTCTTTTGAAATCCCAGTCAGGATTTGGTAATGCCTGCCGTATGCACTCCAACCCATTTTTATTCTGTAAATCTTCTCATTATCAGTGCCCTCTGTGGGTAATTGACCTAGATAAGCGTATTCCTGCACAGACTCCAGAAGCTGACTAGCGATCACGAATTCTTGCTCTCTTGTCAGATTACTGAACAATACATTTGTCTCGTACATATTAATCTTCACCCCTACTCTTACACTTTCTTTGTTAAAGAGGTCAATCATTCATTGCATTTCATTCCCTGCGTTCAACAGGACAATGTCATCTGCAAACCGAAAGATGTTGAGGTATTCACCGCTCCCGGTATATACTGAATAAAATGCCTTTTCATAATCTATGAAGGCCACATAGAGAGCATGACTGTACTCCGCAGATTCGTCAGTTACCTGATTGATGACATGGTTGTAGGTCATTGTAGAATATCCCTTCCTAAAGCCAGTCTGCTCTCCTGGTTGATTGCAACGTTGCCTTGATACTATTGGAAATTATCTTGAATACAAGGGCGAATCAGAAAGTCTTTGGCCCTATTTTGTTTAGCCAAATTGTCTCACTAAATGCGAAGTCAACGTATCCATTCCCAATGGTGGACCTTTCTT
Organism: Dermacentor variabilis; assembly: GCF_050947875.1. NCBI lineage: Eukaryota > Metazoa > Arthropoda > Arachnida > Ixodida > Ixodidae > Dermacentor > Dermacentor variabilis. The sequence continues at coordinate 19,563,780 of NC_134572.1, read as the reverse complement.
GGACCGGCTCGGCTTCACCTGCCGGTAGCTCCGAGGCACGGCGCTGCGGTCAATTGTTCAAGATGGCGGTTGTGCTTCACACGTCCACGGCGTACGTTCAAAGAAATGTGATTGATTTTCTATGGAGCAAGGAACGAACGGCCATAGAAATCCTCAGGGAAACGAAGCCCACGTAAGGGGAAAAGTGTCTCGCTTTGAGAAGTCTCGCTTTGAATGAGCGTTCGGGGGGGAGGGGGGGGGGGAGGGAGCGTGCGTCTCTGACTAACGACATCATGGCACAGGGGCAACTCCATTTAGTGCTGCAATGGGATAAATGCCAGAGCCGGTGTGGGGACGATGTGGAAAAATAGTGGAAAAAACAGTGTGGAAAAAAGATACGTAGAATAGCACGTATATTCTTAATTACCTGTACCAGCTTTATTTTGGCTAATAAAATATAGGAAAAATACTTTCCGATTCGCTCTCGTATTTTATACCATACAAACAGCAAGCTAATGGCCCTATAGTTAAATTTATTAATGTTTAAATGAAAAAAAAGTAAAATGTCAGCGCAGCCATATTGCACTCACTTCTCAGGATACCCCTCGTTCGTCCAATACATCACTCTGCATGCTAACCTAAGTGCTACCACTTAGTTTCACGATGAATAAATATTTTGCGGAATTTGGCTTCCTTTCGGAAAAATTCTAAGCAAAATGTTTGTGCTGTCATATTGCACTCACTTCTCTGGCAACCGCTGTTCTTCCCATACATAATTCTGCATACTAATCCAAGTGCTACCACATATTTTCACGATGAATAAACATTTTATGCAAATTGGCTACTCTCGGTAAAAAAAGATAAGCAAAATGTCGGTACCACCATAATGCGCTCACATCTCAGGAAACTGCGCGTTTGTCCTATAGATCACTTTGCATGTTAATCAAAGTGATACCACTTATTTTTACTATGAATAAGTATTTTGCGGAAGTTGGGGAGGGGGGCTTCTTTCGGGAAAGAAGGTAAGCAAAATGTTGGCGCTGACATATTGTACTCACTTCTCTGGCAACCGCAGGTTCGTCCCACACAGCACTCTTTATTCTTTTGGAAAAATGAAAAGAAAAAAAACGGTTAGCCTATAGCTCAAGAAAATATTGTCACGAAAAGACAATGGACGATGTACCCTGCGTCGGCGAGGGAGGCAGTTGTACAAGATGGCGTGTAATAATTCAAGCCGGCGTCCTCAGCTTCTACCTCTTCTACTTCAGCGCCCGTCTCTTGCTGAGCGCGTGTTCCAGTCCCAACTTCTTTTTTCAGCGCTGGCTCGTGACACCTAGCGGCATTATTCCTCAGCCAAAAGAAAGGCATCGACCCGATGCTTACTAAACTAGAAAGAGGAAGTGTGGAAGTCGTATGATATCGGATTGGCGTCGCCTTAACGCGCGAAATACGGCTTGAGGCCACTAACATGCACTATCTCTGAGCGGTGCTGTCGACGCCGAGGCGACGCGGCACCGTCGGGAATGACCTCATAGTTCACTTCACTAACGCGGCGTATCACTTTGTAGGGTCCAAAGTATCTACTAAGGAGCTTCTCAGACAACCCCTGGCGACGGACTGGAGTCCACACCCAGACTTGGTCGCCTGGCTGGTACTCGACTTGCCGATGTCGAAGGTTGTAGCGTCGTGTGTCTGTACTCTGCTGCTTCGCGATGTGTATGCATGCGAGTTGACGAGCTTCCTCTGCGTGTTGAGTAAGTTGCTCGGCGTCGGCAGTAAGTGATGCGTCGGTGTCGTGCGGGAGCATACGTCTAGCGTGGTCTGGACCTCGCGCCCGTAGACAAGACGGAACGGTGGGAAGCGTGTGGTTTCCTGAATGGCGGTGTTGTATGCGAACGTAACGTACGGCAGGACTTGATCCCATGTTTTATGCTGAACGTCCACATACATAGACAACATGTCAGCAATGGTTTTGTTTAGCCGTTCCGTCAGTCCGTTGGTCTGCGGATGATAGGCAGTCGCCTTGCGATGCTGCGTGCAGCTCAGCTCGAATATGTCCTCTGTAAGTTGGGCTGTAAAGGCAGTGCCTCTGTCGGTGATGACATGTGAGGGGGCACCATGTCTGAGGACTATGTGATCAATAAAGAACTGGGCAGCTTCGTAGGCCGTGGCACGTTGTACAGCTTTCGTCTCGGCGTAGCGTGTTTGATAGTCCGTGGCGACTATAATCCACTTGTTTCCGCTGGCTGACAAGGGAAAGGGTCCCAGAAGATTCATGTCGATTTGATCAAACGGCGCGCTAGGTGGTGCGATGGGTTCGAGTAACCCCCCGGGCTTCAAGGACGGCGACTACCTGCGTTGACACTCACGGCAGCTTTGCACGTAACGCTTCACCGTGGTAGAAAGTCTGGGCCAGTAGTACGTCTGGCGTACTCGTGCAAGAGTGCGTGAAAATCCCAAGGGTCCACACGTGGGCTCATCATGGCAGGCTAGAAGAATGTCATCACGAAGGGCGGCAGGTACTACCAATAGATACTCTTTGTCGCTGGCACTCGAGTTTTTCTTGTAGAGGACACCCTTTCGCAGGCAGAAGGTCGAGAGACTGCGAGAAATGTGTCGTGGGATTGTAGCATTCTTGCCTTCTAGGTGATCGATGAGAGGGCGTATTTCGGCGTCCTCGCGCTGCCGTATGATCAAGTCAGATGCGGTGAGGGCCGCAAAGAATACGCCGTCTTCGTCCATGTCCTTATCGCAAGTTTTGAAGGGAGCGCGCGACAACGTGTCTCAGCTCGAGCGCCCCCTGGACTGGCTCCTGGCACGGGAACCGGAGCGTCCTTTGGATGGCGGCGATGGTCTGCTCTGATTTGCTTCCAGTTTTGGGAAAGATTCCTCGCGGAACTTGAAGTCTTTTCCCCCTTTGGGTTTGCGTTGCCGACTATGATGTCCTCCACCAGTCGTCGTTGCTTGTTCCATCTTCTCCCACTGTCGCTTCTTAACTTCGTAGCGAGTGTAACGAGGGTAATGAGGCTGCCTATGACGAAGATAAGTCCTTCCTGTTTCGGAAATTTAACATAGCTAATGTTAATTTCCGAAACATGAATTACCACCAACTCACCCAAGTTTCTTTTCTAGTGATGTTAGGTCCTCGTATCGAAACGTTGGCCAGCCTTTCTGAGGCACTTTAACCATGTTTGTAACATTTATGCCAAGCGTCCGTCTCGTCTTTTAACACCTCCGTCGTCCTGGTCCTGTCATCTTCCCCCAATCTGGTGTCAGGAGATAATAACATCCCCCACACATTCTGTCTGGCCAATCAGAGGTTTGTAGCCTTTTTTCTCCGAGGGTAGCTTGCCGTTGGTTTCGCGCAAAACACACGCACATCGCTATGCACGAACAGGGAAAGAGGGAAGCACAATAATCTCGTCTCCGACAGGCACGTGGCAGTTTGGGCCCGGGGGTATTCCAGAAGAGCATCTGTGTCTGATTCGCTTCTGCTTAGTCGCCGCAAGGTCACGTGAAGGAATGTCCCCTTACAAATTGCCCAAACCCATCCTCGCGGTGTTCGTCTGGTTGCCATGAATCACCGCAGTTGGAAATGGCTCAAACAAGGGCACATTGTTGTCGTCTACTATTGTTGTGTTCTCCGTGAGCGACTCGCTTCGCGGGGTAAACGCCTGTTTAAAATAACACTGCCGAAGCCGCGGATAGATGTTCTTCAGTCATGTATTGGGGACCTAAAACAAACGGCAATATTAGAAGCATTTAGCCTATAGTACAGGGCAGTACGCTTAGCATGCGAAGGGATGGTAACTTTGCCTTATATATTAAATCTAAATAAGCGACTGTGCGTGTGTGCGCGCGTCTTTCTGTACAATGCCTTGAATATTCAGTAGGGCACACCGCTTTTGATACATAGCCTTAGGAACATCACCATAATCATCGTCATTATCCTATTTTTTATGTCTACTGCAGGACGAAGGCCTCTCCCAGCGATCTCCTATTATCCCTGTCATGCGCTATGTGATTCCAACTTGCGCCTGCAAACGCCTTAATTTCATCGCCAAGCCTAATTTTCTGCCGTCAGTGACTTTTCTCGCAAACTGTTTCTTGTTAGCCAGGCAACTTCACAAGTACAGTACAGCCTTATCTCGATCAACTTTTTTTCTAAACAAAAAATGTAAAGGTATGCCTCTTCAGAGACAGCTATCCGAAACGAATATCTCTGCTTCATTTTTATTATACGTGACGTTACTTAGTGTGGAAGACAATTACTATCCCAATATAACCAAAGGCAGCGGCAGTCTCGTTCGCAGCGGCTGGCTGATCACATATTAAGACAAAGGGCAGAACTGGGCCGCGGTCATTATCGCTCGATGACCGCTGAGAATGCCAACACTTTTCACGGATCGAGCTTCGAGTTTTAAAGAACACGCAGATTTAAATAAATTGTTAACTCTGGAGAAATATTTGATTGCGCGTAAAGGAGTACTTGGTGAGAAGCACTGAGAACTGCTTTATTGAAAATGACGTTATTATTATTATTATTATTATTTGTTTTGAACACATATACACATATATACAGGTAACAGGAAAGGGAAGGCGAGGAGCAGGCTGGCAACTGCCACCGGAAGGGGCACAACGCCTGCCTACTCTTCTGAAGGGAGGTGACAGCAACACAGAAATGGAAGATAGGAAGGAAGGGAGGAAAGAGGAAAGGAAGAGCAACAGGACAAATCTAAAGACTAAAGTAGAACACAGTACACTAGCACGTTGTTCCGCCGAGTTTCGACTCTGCAGCCGGAATTAAAGTGACGCCGCATCGAACAGCCTCCACAATTATCAATCACATCCATGGCTAGTTTGCTACGCGGCTAATTGTGCGCTCCACGATGAGACGCCAAGTATAGCTGCACGCAATCACCGTTTCACTGGTAGTCGGTTCACAATATACACTACAAGGTGTTTGAACCCGCCACTTCCCATCTTCGAGGGAAGAAGCGTTAGGACACTGTACAGATCACACACAGTAGGGCCGGTCACTGAAGGTCACGCTACTACAGAATGTTGAACGTTCACGCTACAAACGTGAACTTAAGTTAGTTAGCTCTAGAAAGGTTAGTAGGGCGCGATGGGCCTGATCACGTTTAGATGAACAACCACTGGGGTATAAGCATTCCTCGAGTGTCGCACACCGCAGGCCAAGGAGGTGATAGTTTCTCACTAGCGACATGCGCTGCGCACTGAAAGCGGGACACTCAAATATAAGGTGCTGAAGTGTCTCGTAGCAGCCACAAGACGCACAGAATGGACTTGCCACACGCCCTTGTCTGTATAAACGTTCGTGCACGTTCACGCAACCAACCCTCAGCTTGAGCAGTTGTGCTCTAGCGCGACGAGGCAAGCCTCGACCACGAACACAGGGCGGGAACGTTCCATTTGCGACACGCTGATCTGGATGCTGCTTAATCCCGAATGATTCAACCCACGCGTGGATGAACAATTTAACGTTAATTCGTCTGCGCATAGTGAGTGGTCAAGCTTTCCCATCAAGGCGTGCAGAACCACAGTTTTTTTTTGTCCGTGTGTTATCTGATGACGGCTCTTTTTTTTTTCAGGTTGGTTCTAAAGCAAACAGGAAGATTGTCGAGAATAAATATCGCGGAAGGAGTTTTGAAGAAAATCCAAATGGCTCGTGTACTTGCGCACCTAAAGACAGAGTGTGATTGAATATTTGAGCGCGCCACGCGTGCGCGAGATTTTCGATCGAAAGCGACATGTATTTGCGCTTCAGATTTGGCATTTCGCGGGAGTAGTGGAATAGGGTGCGTTGAACAATGAATCGATATGGCGCTGCCAACGAGCTTTTCCTTCTGCTGCAGCTGACGGGACTTTCGAATAGGCGTACACTAAACCTCTTGAGGAGGCCTTCAATTGACATATCTTGCTTTTCGTTTTATGACCGGGAGACTCAATTTGTTGCAGAGTAGCGCTAAACTGCAACTGTTAACGGAAAAAAATCGCGCATTTTTTTACATTCGGATTATTCAGAAATATTAACGACAATTTAGCTGGTTGAGTCTTCAATAATCATTGCCGAAAATTCGCATAGGACCTTGCTCTGCAAGCAGGGGGGTATTCTGTAAGCGTCCACCTAGTGGACTGCCCATTTCGGCCGCAGCTGATTGGATGCAGCTGTACGAGTGAGGAGTACACGAGCGGCCCTAGCCAATCAGGAACGACCGAAATGGACAATCGACTAGGTGGACTCTTACAGAATACCTCCCCAGGTGCACGATTTATAACAAAAAAGCCTTTATTAAGACAGATATAGCAAAGAGAGAAAAGGCAGGGAGGTCAACCAGACGAGTGTCCAGTTTGCTACCCTACGCTGGGGGAAGAAAAAGGGGGAACAGAAAGAGGAAAGCGGGGTAGAGGGTATTCACTGTGTGTGCACGCGGCAAAGAGCCTTGAAATCAGTCAAGTAGCCAAGACATCAATGTAGCGCGGAATCACAGCGAGACGCGGTTGTACATGAACTTTTTCACAAGCGTATCTCTCGGTTTTGTCGTGGCTTATGCACGCAACACCAAGTCGGTTTTTTCTGTGCTGACTTGGATCAATCCCGAAGAAAGTGCACTGGGTAATCTGGGCCTATTTATAGATACGTACAATGTCAGCTAGCGCTTAAATTGTTGGTTGCAACGAGATAAGAGGCACCCTTTGTGATCTTTTATTCTTCCATTTGTCGCATGCAAAATGTGTCTTCAGAGCAACCTCCTCTGGTCATCACCGACTCATTTTTGTCCGCTGAAATTCTCTTACATGCGCCTTCCAGAAAAAATTTCAGGATGTGGTTCAACGAACTGGGAGTTCATAATGGCAATCATTTGAGCTTTTTATTCCGGACAAGGCAGACATACAGCGGTAGTTTCAACTTGCACTACCGATCGGCGACCTTAGCGAACAGCTGCAGTTGACCGCTGGCTAAGTTTTTCATGCACCACTTTATTCCAGAACGAAACGCTGCCAGGCACACCGGACAAAGCGATCAGCTACAAAGTAATCTCGCCGACGCCCTCACTGCACGAGACACGCGTGACACTCGCTGCGCTGTTTCCTGAGGGCTATACGCTCAGGCAGGACAGCTTCACTGCGTCAGACTGCGCCCTCTTCGGGCAAACTGATACAGGTGGCAACAAATTATTGTGCAGCATAATGCAGGATACAAGGGCTTGCAGTCCATGTTCAGGAAGAGAAAAGTGCTCCATGTTAAGTACTGTCTTGCTTACGTCAACCGTCCTCCTTGTAGCCAGACGCCTGCAATACCTGTGGCTCTTTCTTGTTTTTGTTTTTGCGGCCTTTCGATGATTTAGTTTGTTTATATCTTGGCCATCGTGGTCATGATGTTGCGCTATAAACGTAACTCTTCTATTAGCTTGGTATGCTTGTAGCTTTTCCTACACCTTAACGGAGGCGTAATTGCTGCTGGCTAGAGTACACGCTCTGAAATTATCTGGTTGTGTCATAATACTCAAACATTGAGGAGTGTCTGGCTTACAGTAGACATGTGGACACGGCAAGTGGGAAGGTTGTTATTAAGTTATTAATTCAAACACTTCTATGTCTGGGCAGACATGGACGAGAGCATTCATGAGATTTGGGCTCATTTGCTAGCGTAAATGCGGCTAAGCATTTTAATGCATCTATGAAAGCGTTTACACAACCGTTTCATTTCTTTTTTCTTATTGCTGAACCTACTGGGACGGTATCTGACGTGTGATAAGGCGTATTATTGCAGTGTTGAACGCTATCCACATCATGCGGCCTTTCTGGGCCACGCATATACGCCAGCAGATATCCTTGTGTGTATACGAAGTTACGCTGTTGTTAGTTGAAGGGTGCTAGTGCACGCCTATTAAACAAGGCGCTCTTCTACGCCTGTTTAGCGTACAACAGAGTGGAGCATAATGGCGTTGAGTGGCTTACCTGACTTTACTATAATAAAGTGTTCCCGTGTTACTCCTGGCACGTGTGGTTGATGTATGGTCGAGTGGGAGAAAACAGAGTAGGCGCGTGCTGGGAGCTACCAAGTTACGCATGTTTCTGAAGGACACAATACATCACCCGCACAGCCTTTTTTTTTTTCAGGGGAGGGGGTAGCAAGGAATCTTGATTTGAAATATATAACAGCGATTACACAATAAACCACGAAATAACAAGGACGACACACAAACAAGCCATATTATAACCGGCGACAACTTTCTGTGGCAGCACAGCCAAAGCTACGGAGCCGAAGCACACATTTTTTAACAACAGAGCTGTTTAAGCTTTCGTCCCACCGTGGAGGGTTGCCACAAAACTCAGCCCAGCTGTGCACCACTTCGCGTTGCCTAGCAACCACCTGCGAGAGCACCGAGCCACGTATCATCCTCGCACCCCACGCACGTAGGGCGTAGTCGTGACGTCACAGGCTCGGGCCGGCGCGGCGGCACACTTCTCGCCACCTCTACGCCATGCGTACGTGCTGCTGCCACGGGAAGACTGAAGAACGTCCGGAAGCCCGAAGAAGAAGTGGCTTACCCGGAAGAGCGCCGTACTGGCAAGCGAGAAGCGATGCGTCGCCGCCAAGCTGACCCAGAATACCGCGCCGAAGCTGCAGCTGGGAAGAGGCGACGCTGAGCGGAGGATCCCGAGTTTAAATCGAGGGAACGCGAGAGTCGGCGCCATAACGCTCGCTGTCGCCGAGAAAGCGATCCCGGCCTGCGACTGCTCGAAAACTTCCAGCGTCAAGCCCGCCGAGACAAGGGGAGGTGCAAACGGCCGATTACAGTGCGAATTTCTAGGCATAGAGTTTGGGCACAGCTGTCACGTCTGTGACCTACAAGGAAGCTCGGCGCGCGGCTCAACGGCACTACGATCGACGAAGGAGAGCCGATCCTGCCCATCGCGCCGAGGCTGCCACCGACAAACGCCGTCGCCGAGCCAAGGATCCCCAGTTTCTGGCCAGAGACAAGGAACGCTGCATGACGACTTATGCTCGGCGCCGCCGGGAATTCGTTCCGGGACTGCGCGTCACCGAGAAATTCCAACGCCAAGCCCACAAATACATGGGAGGTGCGAACGGCCACTTCCCTCGCGAATTCCTCGGCATAGAGTTCGGGCACAGCTGCCGCATCTGTGACCGGCTCTGGTTCGACGTGAATCTCACCACGGTGAGCTCGTTGCGGAACTTTGAACAGAACTATGCCTTGCAAGCGGTTCGCTAAGCCTTCCCCGACGCCACCGACCACGACGACAACCACGACGACGGTAGGACATCGAGGACGAGGACCGGATCGACGATAATGACGACTGCTGCTGAAGCACTGTACATAATAAATTTTGATGCACGTACTGTGGCTTGTATGTGTTTGACTTGCTGGGGCTTGTGTGGCTTACCGGCCTGGCCCTGGATGACCTCGCAAAAACTTGGCGAAACTTAACAAATCTTGCTTACACTTAGTATGAGCATAGTTAAGCCATGCATAACCTTGTAAGACTTAGCAAAGCCTAGCAACACTTAGTATCAACCTACCCGAGCCACGTATAACCTCGCAAAACTCAGCAAACCTAAGAATACATCGCAAAAGCCGGATCTAGCTTCGCTGAGACCTAGCCTCGCACCACTAGTGCAAACTGCCCACATTTCTTTTACTGCGTATGGTAATGTAGTACGCGAATGTAAGCAACTGGAAGCTACGTAGCGTAAAACAAATCAAATAATTATCTTTTATCTTTTGTTCAAAATTTATTTCAGAACGAACAAAGAACTTGCTCAGGAAAAAGATTTCCGTTACCTGCTCTTCTTAGTTTGGACTTTCCAGAATCCATATCTGGTTTTGCTGTTCGTGTACATCGGCAGCAAAATGACGGCAGTACTGGGCAGGGGGACACAAAAGCAGAAGCCTGCGAGCGCGTGCGCGTAGACTTCGTTGTGGTGCTACAGAGAGTCGTTGTCGGGTATAGTTATTTCTTCTATTTCTTTTTTTTTCTTTTTTTGAAATGTAGGCATCAAAAAACCCGTTGAGTGAAAGAGCCGGCCTCTGTAGCAGAGAAACGGCCGTACGGCACTTAAATACCCATTGGCAACCACACCACGTCACGTGCGCGCCTCGACGGAGCATAGCGGGCGAAAGGGCAGACCTGCTGCTACGCCATTCATTGCATGAGGGAAGGACGCCCCCATCGCCGTGACATCAGGTAACCCTCACTTTCGCCCTCGGAAGCCTGGATTATCCGCGCGTTCCTTGCCCGCGCAAGCTCTCCCTTGCGTTCCAACTTCACTTCGGCAATTGCTATAAAAGTATTAATGTATAAAAAAGAAACAGAACAAATTCGAGAGGGGAAACGTTAGAGGCAGTGAGCTTCGAACCCACGACCCGGCCGCTCAGAAGCCCAGTGTCTTAACCACTGGGCTAAACCAGCAGTCCTGCGAAGTCGACTGTATGACATCATGCTACTTGGACCGAAATTTTCATTGTCATGCCCGGCGTGTCGAAAGCAGTCCCGTCAAAATAACCACGGCTTACTCGAGAGTGTACCCATTAGATTATATGGCAGTCGGGAAAGGTAGCATGACGTCGCAGATCGATGTGCACTGGTCTTGTGCTATGGCCAAGCGTCTCAAAGCGCTTGTTTGCCCGCGAGAAGTTAATAACTGGAAAGACGGCTCGAAAGCAACGTTCAATTGGACATTAATGATTTCGCCTTCACAACTCATAAGAAGTGTCTATAGGTACCCTCAGATCTTCTTTAAAGCTCTGCCTAGTATGTTTATTATTATTATTATTATTATTATTTTTAGTATACGTGGTTTTTAGAGATGAGCACACGAATGCGGAATACCGTAATAAATTTGCAGCGGAAGAGGCACAAAAAAAAAAAATCCAGAAGGTGTGAACACTCTCTCGTCATAAAAAGTGAAACTACGAGCGGTAGCAGTATTCGATATAGAAGAGACAAGCCCGATGTGACTTGCATGAGAATGAAAGCTACCTATGGTAACATGGTTACATAATATCCCTTGTAGGAAACTATACCAACTTTGGGAAAAAATCCAGTTCTCTTTGATTAACTCCGCCTCGTTCAATAATTTCCTTTCAGAGAGCTCCATTGAATCCCGCATAAGACCTTCGGGGGCTTGCAGAGAGCGCGCAGGCAAGCACGCTCTCATAGTGGGCGTAGCTAGCAGATGGCGCTATAGGCGGAGAGCCGCCGCTTCTCTCTTCAGCTCCCGCTGGGCCCAGCTGCCCCATTTCTGCTTCTGCCTTCGATCCGACAGGCACTGCAGAACGCCGCTTCTGATGTCGGCAGTACAGGACGCGTTCCGCATTACATTTGTCTCACTGGTCGGCAGTGTCATCGTCTCGGTGCCGGATTCCTGGCGACTGCTTGGCCTGCTGGATTAGTTGCTCGTCATTGCGCTGCAGTATATGTGGACGGTCTGTGGTCTGTTGCGCAGTGTTTCCAGTAACGTCCTGGCGAAGATCAACGTCATAATGTGGTGCTTCCTTCTTTTCGTCTTCAACATTTTCCCATAGGTGTTCTATCAGCAGAATCAAGCTGCTTTTTCGCCTGTCGACCTCCTTTTTTCGCCTAGGATTTCGTTCTTTCTTCTTCCGGAAGGCAGCGAGAGGCCACTTGTTATTCGCCGTACTTGACTCTTTGGGATAAGATGAGTGTTCTTAATGGCAGCACAATTTTTGAAGTAATGTTGACATGTTTTACGTCAAAAATAGATCACGATACTTTCCTCATAACTGACCTGCGTAGGTTTGTGTTTGGTGTTAGTCACTGCTGCTCATCGTTTATATTTTCACGATGCAGTGATGGTGAAGAACCAGAAAGTGACACAACTACACCGAGTGACGAACCTATAACAGTGACAATCGGACGAAAACCAGTCACTGTCAAACAGCTAAACAACACATGCCGTTGCAAATGTATTGATGTTATTCTCTCTCTGGTGTTGTTATTTCCTCTCTGTTGTTGATTGCCCTTATACACTCTTTGGATACCTAACGCTACTTAAATTAGCCCTTATATCGTTCTGATTCAGGGGTGTAGTGATGTCCCAAAATTTAGCACCTTCACAAAGAGCAGTTTCGCAGTGCAGTTCACGTGGTGTAATGCGCTCCGCGGCGCAACCGAAATTTAGTTTTCACAGCTTAGAAGTCTATATAACAAGCACATACATTAATTTCTAAAGCAGCTTTTTAATGAGAAAGACAATTAAAAACCGAATTGCGGCCTCAATCGAAGTTCAGTTACAAACATATGAGCGTTTACTGAAAGCATGCGAAGATTTGATGGCTTGTCATTGTCAAATCCAGCAATATTCCTACACAGTTTTGCTATGACCGTGTTGTGCTCAATGGCTAACGGCCCGATATCAGTACGACGGGCACACAATTCCAAATTCGTGTCATAAAACCATGTCTCTAATTTTCCAATTCTCAATATGTCAATCAATCGTGTCACTTGAGAGCTTTAGCGTTGCCGTATTGGCAGAGGTATCACCTTCATCACACTAATCTTGTGGATTTTGCTCAATAAATTAGACACAAGTGACTGTATCACACGGTTGTGCGAGGGCAGCGATAGCATATGGGTGAAAATCTAAATGGTAGATCATAAATAACCGTAGCACGGTTATTTCTTTAAACCTACTTATGACATTTCAAGAAAGCTCCATCAACTGTTTTCCTTTCGTATGCATCACGGTTGATGTTACATCCAGACTCCTTCCAATTCCTTCCTACAAATGGCGACGCGACATGGTGTTTCGAGATAGCCACTATATCCAGCTCTATCCAAACTGTCATACCCAAACGTTAGGGACATTGTAGTCAGTTTCCATTTTTACCACCACGTGGCATAGCGACCTTTAAGAATTTGAAATTCGCGCCATGACGTTTACGATGACGCACAACTAAAGAAAAACAATAAAAAGAAGCACACCTTGCGACTGTTGCTTCAACTCGGCACTTGAAAACGGTTCGTTTATGTATCAGCCTTATCTCGAAGACGGCCAGCTATATGCACGACTGGCAATGAATGACGATTTTGCTAGACACCTGGCCAGACAGCTCGTCGGCATTCCGGATGCGATGTCTGGCCGAGATAACTGCTTCCACTGAAGTTCATTCTTTCCTATTAATGCTTTTATTTTTGTATTTTTACACCACTGGGGCAGCGAGATTGCGTGTAGTCAGCGTTATGTCTCGTGGGTTTTCTATAGAACCGGCGAAATGGATTAAGAGGAAGCTTTAGCTCGGGTCCAACTGCGATGACGCTTATTCAAATATATGTAAAACACAGAAACGCTTTTCTGAGGTACCCAATGGGCCGATTTTAATGAAATTTATTGCATTTGAGAGACAAAGCTAAGTTCTAGAGACTGCTGGAAGCGGAACATTGATTTATAGCAAGAATGTTTTACAATAATTTGTATATAATTTGACGTAGTAGTTCTGCGGAAACCCGCAAGGTGGAGAGATGTAATTTATGTATACAGAAACATGTTTTCCCTTTATTAATTACTTCTCTCCACCTTGCGGGTTTCCGTAGAACTACTACGTCAAAAACTTGTCCTTGCTTCGTGTTGTCGACAAATTCGACTTCGCACTGCCATCTGCTAGCCGCCTGGTTACCTCAGATGGTAGAGCGGCTGCCTCGGAAAGGCGGTGGTGCCGGGTTCGAGTCCCGGACCAGGACGAATTTTTCTTCAACTCTGAGGCTTTTCTTTTGAGGAACCCGTATGGGTTTCCTTTGTAGCAATTGCTACGAATGGGTGGATGTCTGATTTTCCCTTTATTAATTTGTATATAATTGCGTGTTTAAAAAAAATAAAAGCCCGTAGTTTAAACGTTTGCCCTTCTGCATCCGAAACAGATATCGCCGTTCTGTAAATTGCATCCATCATAGCATCCAAAGCGGACGACTTTGATATATAATTTACGTCTTATGCGTGCATTTATTTCAATGTTTACGAGGGTACGGCAAACGTGCTACTCAGATATGAGTGGTGTATTTCAGAGCCATATATATCCCGTCAAATTTGTCCGCTTTGGATGTGCTATTAGTTTCAATTGACGAAACTACGATATCACTTTTGATTGCTGAGTTACAGAACTGTGAACTTGATAGTTTTGTTTTCTAAAAATTTGCGATTTTTTACAGTTTGTATGAAACTTCAACGACATAAATATAAAAAATCCCTTTCCAACAGTCACTATACAGTATTTTTTTTCTTTTAAATACAGTAAACCACATAAAATTCGGTGCAGTGGTCGCCGAGAAAAACAATTTCTCCTTTCCCATGTATTTAGATAGGAGCACCCAAACTGAAGCTTCCTCTCCAGAGGGAGCTTTACCTCGGGCCTATCTACGAGCTCTATCTAGCCTATCTAGCCTATCAAGCTCGGGCCTATCGAAGCCCTTGGGTTCAGAGGGAGCAGCGGTAAAGGAAACATGTCCGCAATAGACATTAGTAAGAGGCGATCGGAGGATTGGTGGAAGAAAATTAGGGAAACGACAAAAGACGGAGACGTAAAAAAGCACAGTTCGCAATAGGGTATCAGAAAATTTGGGCGTAGTAATTCATAGTGTTTTTTTTCTTTTTTTTTCATTGTTTAACCTAGGTAGGATACTAGGCAGTATAGTAGCAAGAGCTTGGTGGCGCAACGACCGCCCCGCCCCGTTCCAAATGAGACGCTCATAACATCCATCCATCCATCCATCCATCCATCCATCCAACCATCCATCCATCCATCCATCCATCCATCTCCAGTGTCGGCTGCTCAAATACACGTAAAACGCAAGATCAATTCATAAAAAAACCGCTGAAATGATTTCAATGAAATTTGCTGCAGTTAAGACAAAAAGCTAAATCACAGTGACTGCAACACCACAATTTTTATTTAGGCTGTGGAACGTTTTACAAAAATTGCCGGAAATCGGTAAAGTTTAGAATAAGATAGAAGTACAAAGTTTACAAATCTGTAACTCAGCATCAAAAACAAATATTCCATTTCTATAAACTGCATCCGTAGGTGCATCTAAACTGTACAAATTTGTTTTATGATATTACGACATATGAATTTCTTACAGTGTTTGGAAAGGTCTTGCGAATGTCATATTCACATGTTCGTAGCTTACGTCAGGGCGGCATATGATATATCAACTTTGACCGCTTTATATGTAATATTAGGTACAGTTTGCAAAACTGCGATATCGTTTTCAGTTGCTGAGGTTCGAAATTATATACTTCCAGTTTTGATTCTAGAAATTTCCCGATTTATCACTTTTCTTGTTAACGAACCGGTGACCGCCTACCTCAAAAATTTGCTTTCTTAAGTAACTACATTTTAACTGGTTCTTTTAAGTTCCACCTAACTCGTCCAATTCGGTGGAGTTGTTGTACAGAAAAAGAACTATGGGTGTGTCTACTACGCGCCTTGTATTAAGTGTAAAGACAGGGAGAAAAGCTGTATTCACTAATCATCTCCCGAGCTCATAATTAGCCAAGAGAACGCCGAGTTCGTGCTGCGGGGAAGCAACTACTAATTTATTTCGCTACGCTGGTGTCATCAACATACACCAATTGAATAAAGGGAAAATCAGACATCCACCCGTTCGTAGCAGTTGCTATAAAGGAAACCCGTACGGGTTCCTCGAAAGAAAAGCCTCAGAGATGAAGAAAAATTCGTCCTGGTCCGGGACTCGAACCCGGGACCACCGCCTTTCCGGGGCAGCCGTTCTACCACCTGAGCTAAGCAGGTGGCTTGCAGATGGCAGGGCGAAGTCGAATTTGTCGACAACACGAAGAAAAGGCAAGTGTTTGACGTAGTAGTTCTGCGGAAGCCCGCAAGGTGGAGAGAAGTAATTATAAAGGGAAAATCAGACATCCACCCGTTCGTAGCAATTACTACAAAGGAAACCCATACGGGTTCCTCGGAAGAAAAGCCTCAGAGATGAAGGAAAATTCGTCCTGGTCCGGGACTGGAACCCGGGACCACCGCCTTTCCGGGCAGCCCCACTCTACCATCTAAGCTAACCAGGCCGCTTGCAGATGGCAGGGCGAAGTCGAATTTGTCGACAACACGAAGCAAAGGCAAGTGTTTGACGTAGTAGTTCTGCGGAAGCCCGCAAGGTGGAGAGAAGTAATTATAAAGGGAAAATCAGACATCCACCCGTTCGTAGCAATTGCTACAAAGGAAACCCATACGGGTTCCTCGAAAGAAAAGCCTCAGAGTTGAAGAAAAATTCGTCCTAGTCCGGGACTCGAACCCGGGACCACCGCCTTTCCGGGGAAGCCGTTCTACCACCTGAGCTAAGCAGGTGGCTAGCAGATGGCAGGGCGAAGTCGAATTTGTCGACAACACGAAGCAAAGGCAAGTGTTTGACGTAGTAGTTCTGCGGAAACCCGCAAGGTGGAGAAAAGTAAAGAATAAAGGGAAAATCAGACATCCACCCGTTCGTAGCAATCGGTACAAAGGAAACCCATACGGATTCCTCGAAAGAAAAGCCTCAGAGTTGAAGAAAAATTCGTCCTGGTCCGGGACTCGAACCCGGGACCACCGCCTTTCCGGGGCAGCCGTTCTACCACCTGAGCTAAGCAGGTGGCTAGCAGATGGCGGGCGAAGTCGAATTTGTCGACAACACGAAGCAAAGGCAAGTGTTTGACGTAGTAGTTCTGCGGAAAATCGCAAGGTGGAGAGATACACATACACCAATTGTACCCCTATGAGATGAGTACGTGATTTAAAATTAAATAAATATATATACTATATTTCAACAATTTCTTTGAGAAACAAAGGAACAGGGCTGCAAGGCAAGGAAATACGAAAAGTGGTAACTGCTAACAGGAGGTATACATTATGAAGTATTCTGAATCCTTAGGAATCCCCTCCCTCCGTCTATGTTGATTAGTTTAACTGCGATTTAAGCTACTTAGGCTTGGATTTTGTACGAACAAAATACGACACATATGAGTATGCATTTGCCGTATGAAATTTCATTAACTTTATTACCTCATTAAAACTCAAAACTACTCTATTCCTTTTATATGTTCAACTTATGATCGAATCGCTACTCGAACCGCAAGCGAAACTAATACTGAATGTTCATACCTTAACAGATGTCTCACCTGCAACATACATCGTATCATATTGATCGCCTTTCTAAAATGGTCATCAAATCTACTCACACTAACTTTTATGCGCTCTTTCTTGACTCGCGCATCCCTTAAATGTAAATGCCTTCACAAAGAAATCCTAAACAATACTAATGATCGCTAGCTTCATCGAACATTAACTACCGTACGTTGTGTAACTTGAATTTGGTAATTCTCGACTACATTTGTTCTTAATTTTTTGCATCGGCAGGTAATACGGAATAAATGTAAAGCTGCTCTCCTGGTGCACAGTGACATTGTTTTCCATTTGCCATCAACTGAAATTTTATCATTAGAAAGTTACTGTTTAGACATTGCATAATTTGTTCATCCCGCTCAACTCACTCCCTTCTGTGTTGCCATCAAGCCTTGATGGCGTACATTAATAAACAGGAATTGTAAAAAAAAAATATTTCTTGAATGCGAGATAGCCATCTCTACCGCAGTATACAATATGTGAATTCTTTAAAGCTACTTAGTTAAACTCTGACACAACACGGTTAAACACAATGTTCTCCCTTACAATTTAACTAACCAGTTGTCACTCTTGGTTGCTTATTTTCCTTGCGCATGAAAGTCTCTCGTCTTCACTGCGGAAATGACAACTTGATGAACCAGCTTCTGAAACTTATAAGTCAACTATGGATAATCTTTGAAAACTATGGTGTTAGGCTGCTGAGCACGAAGTCGCGGGATCGAATCCCGGCCACGGCGGCCGCATTTCGACGGGGGCGAAATGCGAAAACACCCGTGTACTTAGATTTAGGTGCACGTTAAAGAACTCCAGGTGGTCGAAATTTCCGGAGTCCTCCACTACGGCGTGCCTCATAATCAGAAAGTGGCTTTGGCACGTAAAACCCCATAATATAATTTTTAATCTTTGAAAATAAACGGTTAATTTATTTTTCAGGCTTATGCATTATAGTAAAAAAATAAAGTTGCAGTGGCGTTTCACTTCGTGAACGCTGGTGACGCGAAAGCGTATGGGTGCTACGATAGCGCACACGAAGCTGTTGACCCTCGGTGCGTGTAGGCGCCTCGACTGTCCTGATCGCAGAGCGCCTTCAATATAGGGCTCGCGTGGCCGCGCCCTACGCAGTAGCCGCCGGTGTATATCTAAACTGCATATTTGTACCCTCGAACCAGTAAGAAATTGAAATGAATCCCATTTAAGGAACTTTGCCTTGCGAGTATTATGAAGTACAGTTTCAGGTTTCATTCTTTCACTTTATGATGTATGACAGTTGATGTGACTCTCACTTCAATTTCTTAATTTTACCTATAGGCTACTGACACTGCACTAAAAATTTTTTGTCATAACACGAAAGACAGGCCGTAGAGTGCGGCTCATCAATACATCGGTGTAATAAGGCGTAATTTGTGGATTAATTCCTCACCATGAGTATTACAGAAGCCATTTTCTTGTAAATATGTTTCTTGATTCAAACCCACCGCGGTGGCTTAGCGGCTATGGTGTTACGCTGCTGAGCACGAGGTCATGGGAGCAAATCTCAGTCACGGCTGCTGCATTTTGATAAAGGCGATATGCCAAAACACCGTAGTGGAGTGTACTTGGGGCAAGTTGGGGGCACGTTATTATGCACGCATTTGGGGCACGTTATCTCCTGGTGGTGAGTGAGCGAATGAAACAACTTTATTTGGTCCACTATAGACGTAAGCGAACTCCATGTCACCTGGCTAGGCCCACTCGGGGACCATCAGGTGAAACCTGACGGCCCTGTCGCGAGCCCTCTGGACTGCCAGGATTTGAGAGGTCAGGTGGTGAAAATTAATCCGTAGTCACCCACCACAACACGCCTCATAATCAAATCGTCGTGTTTGCAAGTAAAACGCCAGAGTTGATTCTTGATTCGGAGCATGTGTGCTCAAAGCGGACTTCTTTGCAGCCACCAAAGTGATTGTGAAATTCTTTCGTTTTTAAATGTTTAAGCATTTCGATGACATGCGCCAGAAACAAATAACATCAATAACGCACTCGGCTGGCCACCGATACGCCTCAAGCATCGTGTCAAGGTCGGGATTACCCTTTGACAGCTTAGTCTCGTTGTCGCGGATTATAAGTGGAGAGATTGGCAACAGTACGCGCAAGCGCACAGAGCACACTCCAGCGTGAGCCTCGTTTACGATACTATTTGTTTACTTCAGTAGCTCACACGCCATGCCTTTGTCATCCTTGATGCATCATCATTCACAGAATACGCCGTATGCGCTGATAAATTCCCGTTGTTAGTTGTTAATCTTAATTTGATGGCGCATGCGCGGGTCCAGTAACACGAAATAAAAATGCAAAGCGCACCGCGGATGGCATGTCTAAGTCATGCATGTGATATGTTGAACATCGGTTTTTGCAGGACGCCAAGATAATTTTAACAGGACGTGTGTTCTGCTCAAGTGAACGATGTAGTAACTACGCTCGCACTGCAGTGTACAATGCGCGCATGCGCGTGCTATCGCCGATCTCGCCTCTTCTCGCCGTTGTAAGGCACATGCCGTGCAGTGAATGCTCGCACGATATTATTAAAAATCGGTTTGGCTGCGGTACATCGTAAGCACTAAGGTATCGGCTCCATCAATCATCGGTGATGACGAGAGGGAGCTTATGTACTATCCGATTCAATTCACAATTTATGAAATCCCACCCTAACTAAAAGTGTAAAGACATTTCAGTGAAAATTTTGCGATAGTAGTTACCAGATGTACTGAAGTTAAAACTGCGGCTAAGGGCTGATGTGCACACTTTTGCCCGTGCTGTGTTATTGGATACCGGCGCACGCCACCCCTTTTTGTCTTTAAATGCGTTTGCCTCAATAAACAAAATTGCTTTTCTTCCAGCACCAATCAATGCGGATGGCAGAAACGTCCAATGTTGTATGACTAGAGCTGCAATCGAGCGAACTTTGGTCAGTTATTGGGCTCTCCTCTTTTCTATCACAATACGGCGGTGTTGGCATAGAAGGCCCGTCGACATGATTGAATTAAATGATGGGACCGAGCCTCAGTCCCGCAGAAAATCAGCCCGGTGCTCTGATCATTAGGCCACATTTGCACGTATGATTTTATCATGCCAACGCCAACTAACCTTTTGAGGTGATTGCCACACGTGTCGCATTGCGTAACACGGGTTTGCGAGAGAACATGCCTGTGCGCGCAAGTTCGCGCCAAAGACGCGGGAATGAAGTGTGCAAACTCGTATAGCATTTCATTAACCGCTTCACGAAAGCGGGGCTTCGCATGGATTTCAAAAGAGGCGTTGGTTCTGCGCAATTTGTTTTTGTTAACATCGGATGGCTCGCCCTTTGTTCCTCTACCGTGCTCTTTACATCATTGCAAACGTCCACGCAAAACGATACAATGTCTAGCTCCCATGACTACACGCCCTTGCAAAGAAATGTTTGCCAGTAAAAGCACTGCGCAGAAAAAAAGTGTTCTGTCAAATGTCGATGCGAACGTTGCAAGCCACGATGACGGCGCAACCATCACCAACCCCTGCACTCGCAAACGCACCTCGACTCGACCCTCCACTCGAAATGCTCCTTGAGTGCGGTTTTCGTTTCACAAATCGCCCTCCACTCGAAACGCGCCTTGAGTGAAGGAAATCTCGAGCGCTTTACTCGAGAATCTCAAGGTAGCCCTGCAGCTTACCTTGAATCGCTCCTGGAGTAAAGTTAGTACGTAAACATGGCTGCCTTGTCATTTGTCGCTCGCCTCGTAAGCTTTTTCTTATGGACGCCAATTGCCTCCGTAGCTTTTCTTTAGTTAACGATGGGGCAGGGCATTTTCAAGGGCTTCGTTTTAGGGACTGGTGCAATCCTCTGAAGCGCTTCGGCGACGGAATTATTCCACTGCAGTGCCGAGACAGATCGGCCGTCCTTTCAACAAGACTGCGCGCTACGGCAGTCACTGTCGTCTTACTCCGTGCAGCAGTTGTTGAACTTCATGCGGGTATTCTTGGTGCGAGTGCTCCAAAACTACTATCGGCGCCAGTCAGTCACGTGTTTCTCGAAGCTAATTGTACAAAGACGCGCCAGTTCAAGCACGGCGCGATAGATTACTGCGGTGGACTTCGAACCCATGAGAACTACACAGGTTCCTGCCATTCGTGCGTATATTTCATGTGAGTTCGATTGCTGGATGCGGATTGCGCGAGCACCGGCAGTCGCCCCGTCCGCGTGGTTTTTATTCGGGTAGATCGTTAATGGCTACGATAATCCAAGGACGGCGAAGCACACCGCAGCAAGGCGAGCGTCTCTATAAATGAGCAGGTGCGTTCGCTTAATTTTTTGCAATTTTCTTTAATTTCGATCAGATTGTTATGATAGGGAAAACACAAAAAAATGTACTGTATTTTGCGTGGGCTGTGTGCAGTTCGTGGAATTTAAAGTCATAAGCAATAATTACGCGAGCCTTGGTTCAAAAAATCGAATTTAATTAGCTTATCATGCCTATGAACATACGAGCGGAGCGAGGATGTGACCAACCATGAAATGACATTCAGGATTATACCTGCATGTACACACAGGAGAACGTAATGTTCTATACTGAAGTGACTAGTGCAAGAGTGGACACGGGACACTTAAAAGGCGACAAGGACAAGCGCTTATCCTTGTCGCCTTTTTAGTGTCCCGTGTCCACTCTTGCGCTAGTCACTTCAGCATTCAATACCAACTAGCCCGGTCTCACACCCTGTAATGTTCTTTTTGTATAAAACACAGAATAAAAATAGAGCAGCGTATAGTTTTTGTACATCACATTACTTTTTGTTGGGATAAAAAAGCTGTAGCAATGCAATGACAACTCCTAATAAAGACATTGCTTGCACGTGGTAGCGGATATATCTCACATATCTTTGTTGCGAACATTCCAGCTATTAGAGGGTTCATTATGTAAGTGTTAGATCGCTAAATGTTGGTCTGGCTGCGCGTGCGCCAGACCAGCTGAAAAATCTTTCTTTACAAACATAAATAATAACAGTAGACGCTCATTAATGTAAAAAAATAACGTTCTAGAACACAAAAGTCTTAAACGAAGAGAAAGAGAGAAAAGGGTGCATAGAAAGGCAGGGAGGTTAACCAGAGGCAGTTGCGGTTGGCTACCCTTCACGGGGGGAAGAGTGAAGGGGAATAAAAAGAGAATGAGAGCGGAAGGGGGAGATAAAGAGAAATAGAGACGAGCATGAACAAACCGCGTACACTACAGAGCGGTAGGAGGCGGCGTTCTTACAGTCTATCGAGAAGCTCATTAATGTAAAAAAATTACGTTCTAGAACACAAAAGTCTTAACCGAAGAGAGAGAGAGAGAAAAGGATGCATAGAAAGGCAGGGAGGTTAACCAGAGGCAGTTGCGGTTGGCTACCCTTCACGGGGGGAAGAGTGAAGGGGAATAAAAAGAGAATGAGAGCGGAAGGGGGAGATAAAGAGAAATAGAGACGAGCATGAACAAACCGCGTACACTACAGAGCGGTAGGGGGCGGCGTTCTTACAGTCTATCGTGAAGCCCCGCAGACCGCATGAATTTTAATAACGTGAGTAAGGCCTTTAGCGTGGATGTTCTGTGGGCGTACTGACCTAAAGTTTTGAGTTCTGATAGTGGACTATTGTCCAACTGGTCCAGTACTCTACACTACGCTTGTCTATGGGCACTATACCGCGGGCAGACACACATAGAATGTGCGAGCGTCTCATCGATGTTGCATGTGGCGCATGTGAGGTTGTTGGCCATTCCAATAAAGAAAGCACACGAGTTCGTAAATGCAACGCCTAGCCACAGACGGTGCAACATGGTCTGTTCACTTCGTGGTAGCCCAGGCGGTAGGTGCATCCGTATGTCCGGAGACAACGAACGCAAACGACACATGGTGACAGCGTTCGAGTCCCACAGAGGCAAAGTACATTCACGGACATCAGTCGCAGCCTAGCCGCAGCGTATCTTCGCGAACGCGGAATCAAGACACGTTGGCCACTTTCATGTGCAGATCGGGCGGCTTCGTCGGTGTGGTCATTCCCGCTGATGCTGCAATGTGCTGGAAGTCATTGAAATATTACGTTGTCTCCCTTGTCATGGCTGCGATGATACATGTGTCGAATTGCTGAGGTCATTTATTCATTGGGTCGGTGGCACATTGGGCTTTGTATGCACTGAAGGGCTGCCTTGGAGTCACTAAAGAGTGTCCATTGTTGCGGTGGTTGCTGATTAATGGAATCAAATGCAACATGGAGTGCCGCAAGTTAAGCACTCGTCGATGTGGTCACACATGAAGTTTTTAACTTGATTTCTTCAGATTTTGCCTGGATGATGACTGCAGCAGCTGAGCTGTTGAGTTTTACCGAACCATCTGTGTGACGACATGTTGCCGAAATCTGTGCACGTTGTGAATGTGTTCCAAAGTTGCTTGTTTCAAAGCTTACAACGGTGCTACAACTTTCTTTCTGATTCCTGGAATTGTCAATTGCATTTGCGGCCGGTGCAGACACCACGATGGGTCTGATAATCGTGTAGGAGGCTTAAACTCTTATGGCAAGTAGGACTGGTGTCTTACAACACGTTTGACAAAAGTTTAATGTAGCCTCTTTGTTGTCAAGCAAGCAACATGGTGTCAGCGAATCCGAGTCAGGTGTCGGATTTGTGCTCTCAGGACATCCGTGTCTATATAGACTGTCAAAGGAGTGTATCCGGCAATGGCCATTGTCGCAATCGATGACGTAGTTTTGGGGAGACCGAGACAAGTTCTGAGTTTTTGTGCTTTCACATTCTGAAGTTTGCGTGCATTTGTAGTGCAAGTATTTCCTAGTACAGGTAAGCTGGTACCCCAGGAAGCCTAATAACAGTGCTTTATGTAGTTGCAACATTGATGGTACTGTTGCGTCCCAGGACTTCCCGCCGAGAAAGGCAAGAAGGTCCACGATGGCAGCCAAACGCTTTGTCATGTGGAGACGTGAGGGCTTCAAGACAAGTCCCTATCAATGATGACGCCAAGAAAGCGGTGGGTTCGTCTGTATCGTACAGTTTGGCCATTACTCAGCAAAGCATACGGGGCCATCGCTTTGCGAGTAAAAGCAACGAGTCCATATTTCTCAGGCGAAAGCTCCATTCCATGCCTTCTTAGCTATGTTGACACGGCCGTTGAAGCCTTCTGAAGTCGTGCGCGCACTTGTACATGTGTCACTCCTGAAGCCCCATATGCAAATGTCGTCTGCATATACGGAGAGCTGAAAGGTTTGCGGTAATGAATCGGCGAGAACAACGATCACCAGATTGAACAGGGTCGGGCTGAGTACTCCGCCTTGCGGTACACCACGACTGGTATAGCTAGAAGGCGTTGGTCCGTCTTCAGTCAGAATAAAGAAAGTTCTTCCACTCAAATAGCTGCGTATGAAAGGCGTGTTTGCAAATCCCTACAGATTCTAAGGTGTCCAGAATCGCATCATGATGAACATTGTCGTACACACCTTTAACATCAAGAAATAAGGCCGCAGTGATTCGCTTCAGATGTTTCCGGTTCCGTACATAGGTTACAAGGTCAATAACGCGCTATCTATTGACGAGCGCCGCGTCGAAAGCCAGCCATTACGTCTGGACAGACGTAAAATTCCAAGTACCATTCTAACCGTGTAAGGATCATTCTCGCCATTACCTTGCCGACACAGCTGGACAGTGCTATCGGACGGTAAGATGACAAATCCAGTGGAGACTTGCCAGGCTTGAGTGGAACAAGGCGACTGGATTTCCACGTGGTAGGGACCATGCCGTCACGCCATGATGCATGTGTTGTATAGGCCAAGAATGGCATCTCTGGCCTCTTGACCAAGGTTTGCAAGCGCAGAGTATGCGATGTAATCGTGTCCTGGTGACGAAGATCGACTGCGCCCGGCAAGTGCGGCCTCCAGTTCTTCGATGGAGAAAGCAGTGTCCATATGAGGATCACGGGAGCAAGGGGGGGAGGGTCTTAAACAAATTTAATTACTACGAAAAGTAGGGTGCGTCACGGCCAGAAACACCCGACAGTGAAATGATTAATAATCGTTTATTTTGGAGCGGACAGAACGGGCGGAAATAGACCACTTTATTTGAAGCCACTATGGTGGCTATAGAAAGCCGCAAGGTAACAGCATAAGGCGATGACCACGTTCGCCGTTTCTTGATACCACGCGTGGAACATGTAATCATCCATGCAGCCCATTCCGGCTGTGTTCTCTTCCCGCACCTTCTCGTCACACTATGCTGTTTAGGCGGCCTTTGAAAACGGGAAGACTATTTCGCGGGTGTCTTCAGTTTGGGGAGTCACGCCGCTTTTGCTGAAACGCCTCATTCAGAGCGATAATGCAAGAGAAGTAAGGAAGAAAAACAGAACAGCTGCGGGCTTGTGCACTGGCCTAGCACTGCGAGATCAGCTTGGAGGCATAAAGGGGCGTGTGCAGGCCCAGATTACGTTTAGAAATTTGTTAATTTGTTTAGATATAGCTCTTATATGATGACGCTGAGTAGCAGAACAACTACACCTCGTTATCAAAATTCCGCCAGTACTGTGGCTCAACGGCAGGCGTTGGTGCTTATTGCTTCGGGCTGCAACCCACGTGCTTGCGTGAGTATTAAAGCCAGCACTGAGAAGCATCTATGAACGGGGGGGCATTCTGCTTGCCGTTACAAATGACTGCTATCAAAACTGGTAAGGGGTAAAAACGTGATTCTTTAAGCGCTATTTAACTAAAAAGAGATGATTTCTTGTTGAACAATGCAGCTTACTGTCAAGACAGTAGGGGAACCATTTAGGTCTTTGCTATGCTTAGGGAAAATGTCAGGTCTCAACCTGCGCCCAAAGCTCGCTTTCATCCTCAGTTCTGTAGAGAGCATTCTTGTTGAACTTGTTAAATATTTAGAAGTCAATGAAACCGTCCGCTATAGGAACCAAGCAATCTCATTTGAATTTACCAGACCGTCAACCCGCAGTAAGCCATTTAAAATGTAAGATCAGCGCCCAGATATTGCTTTTCTTTTCTGCAAGCTGTCATGTTTGATTGTCAACGGCGAGTCACGTGAGAGGTCAGTGGCCAGCAACCTCCAGTCTGAGTAAGGCCTATGTTGAATGGCCTCCAAATAAATACATTAGTGAGAAACCCATCTAGCACAGAAAAAAAAAACTAAAGAAAGCTATGATCAAGGTAGGATCTGGAGGAAGGCGAGGGGAGGGGGATGCAGTGTTTGCAGCATCGCATTTCAGGCAAAGGGAACGTGCCTCCGGCGAAACTCCATATTAGCCACCCAGCTATTATTGCCTGGCAGCCAGGGGAACAAGTATAGTACTTTGGGTCAGGCTTTCGAGAAAGAGGTGTGAACTTCGCTCACCCACAGATTCTGTTTGATCTCTAGCAGGTTATCTGTCCTGTGCGGTGCTCCTTTATTTGCTCTATCATGATAAAAAAATATTTTACCTAGACTGTTCGTCGCATGTGATTCAGTTCCGTGGCTAGACATATTTGTGCATCGAATGTCAGGAGGGAGCGTCGTGAGCTCCACTTTGAGAGCTAGCATGAAAACATGAGGTGAGGGAGAGAGGAGGAAAGAAAATGTACTTCGAATTGCATCCAAAACGTCAGTTCATGCACTCTTGGTGTCCCCCCCCCCCCCCACTATAATCTGAATGAACTTAGTGAGCTTTGTGCACGTAAGGAAGACACTCACTACGCCTTGTGCTTTGTATGTTTGTTTATGATGTTTACTGCTGGCGGTATTTGCCTGGAAGTCTAGGCCGGCGATTTCTCTACTTTTCCTTCTCTTTCGCTGTTCAGTAATCTGTTACCACATGTCTTTGAGTTCAGTGTCACGTAGATATTCGAGCAGAAGACATGAAATCATCCTACGAACTGCCCTCGGCCCTTCGGGGAATATAATCTGCTCGACACAGGCGTTTGGAAATCCTTTTGTTTGCAGGTTGTCAAGTAGAGTTTTTTGTTAGATATTAAAGCGACGGCAGGACGAAGTGTCACCAATCTCCTGACATTCTGAGCATAGCGCCGAACTACTTTTTCCAACTTTGAACTACCATGCAGGAGTGCAACCCTATCATTGGGTGCAACCTTATCATCAACCATATCATGGTATCAACCCTAGCAAGTTGGTTCATTGTATTTGGAAAGATTGGATGCGCTTTGTAGACAATCACAAGGAAGAAGACGGGACAGGTGCAGTGCAGTTGCGCCTGTCCCATATTCTTCCTTGTGATTGTCTACAAAGCGCATCCAATCTTTCCAAATACAATGACTCCTTGTTGGGCGACCAGCAGCAGGCCATTCTACGGCAACCCCTGTATTGTTATGCTTGGCCGCGAAACAAAACAGGATTGTTTTCTGTGAATGCTTCGCTGGTCTGTTTTTGCATACATTTGAAGGCGATCCCATAGAGTTGTTCCCTTGAACAACTATATGCAACCGCGATGCAACCGTATTCTTGAAGAAGTTCCTATTTTCGGGTACTTCATGTTACTGGATATAAACCATTTCCAGTTGGCAATCTGGGAAACTGGTAACAATGATAGATCTCTAGAGAAGGCCCACGATCAGTTTTCCGGTAGGCGTTCCATGATAACTTGCGGTCCAAATATGAGCCTATTAGCTGATAGGCCGGGATGTCATGCAAGCGTGAAATGCAGAGGATCAATTTTGACATAATAGTTGCTTCTAAGCCAACCTTTAACGCTACTTTGTATGCTTTTATAGCCCTTGTATCAACAGTGTCATGCTTGGATTAGTACCCAATGATGCACACCCACAAATTAGATCTTAGCTCAGTAAACTATATGCAACATCCGCCTACTTTTTTTCTAGGAAAAAAAAAACAATAAAAGGAAAGAGAGAATATTATATGCACTACTTCATTTATGAGCTATCAATAAAATGAGGAGTAGTCGCCAATTTAAAACCATTCTTTTTCTTCCACAGAAGGCACGCAATAGGTAAATCAGGAATGAGGAAAGCATTAGAGACCCACATGTATACGCAATCTTTGCGACCGTCAAGCGAACTTGATCAGGAGTGATCAGCAGTTCATCAGGAGTGTTGTAAAGGATACAGTGCCTTTGACTAAAGTCCTTAGCTTGTTCGACGAGCTTACTTTCAGTTCTAGCTGTTGAACTAAGAATTGAATAATGTAACTGAATCTTACGTTTCTGTGCGCATTTTAATAAAACTTAGTGTTTATAAATAAAAGTTATGCTTATTTTTGTAAGTAAACGTCGCAATGTTGAGTTCTCTGTTTCTTTTTGCTTTTTACTAGTCAGCTCGCAATCTTTTTGTATTTGTTTACTTGAAATTCCCACCGACTATTACATCCACTGTTCCACCTGCTCATTATCGTCTAGGCATCACGTACCAGCTAGCCCAAGACCAACTTTTGACCCCGTCACCAATGGACCACCCAATTACCAGAGCCGTACCTCGTGGAGGGTCATCAGCGCATCGAAGAAGAACCACACCAGTGAGAAACTTGACTGATAATCCGTCCCACTGCTTCCTTAGGCTCAATAAAAAGTTAGTTTTTTTCTCCATTATGTTTGACGCTAACTCTCTACAGAAGTATTACGATGACGTAAACTACTCTAGGATCACACGCAACACTCTCTTACGGTCACCTCGAAGACTAAGATGCCTAGATGCTGTTTCCTTTTATTTTGTTAAAGAAATGGAAGAGTCAGTAGAATTTTGAATTCTTCAAGCATTTATGCAGGTATCCGTTGGTGCGGAGCAACATTGCTGCTCAGCAACAAAGCAAACTTCTTAAACGATACGCGTTACTCACATTAAAACATCAACGGCACAAGCGTTGACTGCAAAAAACAACAGGGAAATGTTTATTGCTGCAAACTGCCCGCTCACGCTCTGTTTACCTTTACTCACATCAATGCAGTAAGACGAAAGAAAAAAAAAGTATTGTGCCGTTGTAGGCAACAGCTTCAGCTCAGTGCAGTCTAGCAAGAGAAAATAGATGACTGTTCTCAAGACTGGCTCATGTTCTTTGTTGCTAGTATTTATTATATGCAGATGTGCTTATTCGTAGTAAAGTGCACGGTGAATGCAATCACGTGAAAAATACCTGCGAAATGTATGACTTTATCAAGACGAAGCATGCTGTACATAAATATGAGGATTCGCCATTCATCCGAAACTGAAGAAAATTGAAAGGGCTCGGAAAAGGTAAAGCTAATATGGACAAGCCAGTATTTTGATATGTCAAACAACGCGTTTAGCTTTCTTATACCCTTGTTACACAGCCGATATAACCGCAGTTACGAGCAACCGCGGTTAACCGCATTTAACTGCGGTTATAGTGAATCGCGGTTCGCCGATGTTGCACGGCGTGCTAGCATCCTCGGTTAGGGCAACAATCGGCATCTTGAGTGGAATAAACGAACTATCGCCGTCATTACCGGAGTGAAGTAATGTATCCAATTATGTTAGCTATGGGAAACAAAGTATATGTAAAAGGTATTTTTGTGTAAAAATATGCACCCATCAGGGCAAAAATTACAACTTGGATTAGTTTGTTCCGCGACATCATTAGGTATAGTCACACGTTGGGCGGCACGCAAAAACACTCTTACAACATTGCTCTCGTTTTGTTGGCAAGTGGTGCCAAGTGTATTGCAACAATCTCATTGCTTGTACGTATGAGCGGCTGCTTGGTTGTTTCGGTCCAATTTATTGTTATTGGTGATGTATCAGCGGCGATGGCATTAAGCAAGTCTGCGTTTGATGCTGCACCCAATGACAGAGAGGAGGCAACTTTCTGGGTGTCTTTCACTGCTCAACAGGCGCTGCGGCGACAGCAGCGCATCCGGGAGCGAGGCATTTTCATAGAAGTGGAAATGCTGAATTCTGAGCGACGAAAAGTAGAAGGACGATGCAAACCTCTTATGATGGTGTGTGCGCGACTGCGTACCCGTGAAAGGCGCCTGTGGTCGTACCCGCAGGGTTCAACTTGGTGGGAGACAACACAGCCTCATCTCTCAGACGAAGCCTTCAGAGAAAATTTTAGAATGAGTCGGACCACATTCTGATACGTATTAAGTGCGCGTCAGTCAATGATGCGCGTCGACACCAACAAACGCAAAGCCGTCCCTCTGGAGAAAAGGATAGCTATTGGGATTTACCGCTTAGCCACATCTGCGGAAGACACAACGGTAGTATTCGGCGTAAGCCGTCCGTCCGTGAACATTATATTCCGTGAGCTTTGCGAAGTGCTCGTCCATCGCCTGGAGCCTCGATTTGTGCGCTTCCGAAAACAACACGAGCTAGCGGAGCACATGAGGCAGTTTGCAGTAGTGACTGGATTTCACCAAGGTGTGGGAGCTGTAGATAGCTGTCACATAGAAGTATGTCCGCCCAAAGGACAAGTTTGCGATTGCTACAACTATAAAGGGTAGTACAGTATGATACTTATGGCTGTGGTAGACCACATATATAAATTTATGTTAACAAATGTGGACACACCAGGAAGGAGTCATGATGTCGATGTATTCCACAGGTCGTGCATACCAAAGATTTTATCAAGTCCCTTGTTCCAGCTGGAAATAAGACGTTCCACGGTGGGCCTGTCCTGCTCGCAGATCAGGCGTTTGTGCTTCAGAAAGAAAGGAAGCCATTTGCACAAGCAGGAGATGTAGGCTCTCCGACAAATACATTTCATCACCTATCCAGGGCTAGGCAAGTAGTGGAAATGCGTTTGACGGTGTGAAAGCATGATTCAGAATTTTGCACAAAGGCATGAAAAACGACATTCCCAAAGTGAAGCGCATCATCCGTGCGTGCTGAGTGCTGCGCTACATTTGTGAAGAGCTGAGTGACAGATGTGATACAAACTGGATTAAGCGTTTTCGACCCGTCGATGAGAGCGGGCCTCAGCCACGGCACACAACCAGTCGGTCTTCACCAAGTGGCGAAGAAGTTCGAAATGCTCTAGCAGCATTGCTGGCCCGATAGATCCCTTGAATTTTGTCTCCTAGGCCACTTTCGTGTGCTCAACTGTATGAATATCTGCGCCGCGATTTTTTGTATTTTCAGATGTGCATGCGTGTTTCCGAATGGGTGAAGTATTTGCAATATCAGTGTACTTAGCATGTAATAAATATATGTGTCAGGAAATCGTATGTCATGTGCAGGGCGTGTATCTGTATTACTAATATTAATGTAACATTGTATTTGTTCCTCTGTAGAAAGCTTGAAATTCTGTGGGCTAATTTATGATGTAACAAAAACTATTAACTTGGCATATGCATAAATTTGCTGTTGACTACAACTATATGAATCTATGTGGCTAATAAATAGAAAATGCTGCAAAGCAATTTATGCTATTTATTATCTCTTGCTGCAAAATGTTGCTGCATTAAGTGCACCATAGTACTTTGCATGGCATTCGACTCTTTATGGAGCTTTCGCCCTTGCTTCATGAGTTTCCAGCATTTCTTGGTTGCTTTCGCAGCAGTGGCTGCCTCTTCCTTGTGTAAGTCAAGCAGCTACTGCAAAACAGAGGTGGCAGGCCGTTTCCTTGTCCCACTGCATGTGGCTCTCTGATCCTCTGCAACACGATCCCGCGTGTCTGCCTCAATGCTGCTGCTGGCGCTGCTGCCATGTTGAGGGACGAAGTTGCTGGAACTGCTGTTCTGACTTGGGCATTTTCATCGTCCAAACTAGCTTGACTATAGACGGTGTCATCGCATGAGGCGAGCAGCTCTGACCCTTCAGGTTGATCTTGCACTACATCAGCCTGCACATTCATAAGATGTCATTAGCGTGCAACACAATCATAATTCCTCATGCACATGCAAGCGTGTAAGCTTTTCAACAAAGTCAATATGGGCGACTTAACAATGTCTCGCAATAACAATGGCTGGCTGTAACTTTAACGGCATGATTACACTTAATCTGGTCACATGCTAGCCATTATATTATTACCACTATGAGCAACATTTTGTAATGCGACGCCTTACAAGTTCGGTGTACCATTTTGTATGGTGCCTGAGCTGGACATCACCCAAAATTAGTCATACAGCAAGAATAGTGTTGCATTGCGTGCTTAGATTTCTAACAATGCTTATTCACATTGGTAAAAGGGTGGTAAAGATATTCTAACTTTGTAAACGCACGATACCTGGAAACCTTCTTCGACCAACAGGTCGTCGTAAATCGCCAGTGCACCCAAGAATTGTGTAGGTTCCAGTAATGATCCCACTCAATGCCTTGGGATCCAGTTAATGTGCCTTCTCGCCTGATTTTCCTAAAGAAATAAAACATATATATTAGTGCACGTTAAATGCACTGAGGAAAGATCGGCACATTGTGAACAGCTAGGCATGCTTGCTGAACGCCATGCGTGAAAATATGTGAAAACTGCAGCAAAAATGTGCCTCTATATAATCTTAACTACGTCAGCGAGTATCCTCTGCCAACTCGCCAGATCTTCCATTAACCTGTGCACGCTACGCGAACCTTGTCAGTTTATCAGTAGGGGACTGGTTAGCGCAACATAAATAGCCACAACATTGCTTAATATCTCTTTAATTGCCTGTGCGCGCAACACCAACCAAGTCAGTTTATCACTGGTTAGCACAATACAAATTCTCACAACACTGCTTAATTTAATTGAATTGAATTTTATTCTCCTTGAACAAATACACAAGGAAGGAGTAGCCACAGAACGCTACTGAGATTAGTAGCTTGACGAGGTGGCTGCCCCTTTACGCAACATCTGGGCATGTGCTATCTGGGCATGCGCTATTGCAATGACCGCTTCGCCTGACGGGCGAAAGAACGCCTTTTTGTCAAAAAGCAGCCTCGTACCATGCCTTTTTCTGCCGCGGTCACAGACGGGGTCAATATTAAGAGCAAGCTTTAGCTCCGGCCCAACTCTGACGCGGCCTCGCACAACAGCTTAACATCCAGCTGTGCACGTTTCCGATTCGACGCTTAAAGAATCAGCTCCTGGCGTATGTTAATTGCGAGTAGATACAGCGACAACCAGCGAAAGATGCCATATGTGCCATTCCATTGTACTTACCTGCACTTTTTATGCAAATTTTCCATCTTCAGCCGCACTTGCTTTGTTGTGAAATGCTCTACGTCGGACGGCAGTCCGGCATTCAAATTCGCCGTAATCCGAGCGTACAATTTTGCATTGCGTGTCGTGCCACGCAGGTGACTCAATTTGCCTTCCAAAATCTTAGAGGCCTGCTATAGCGGTATCTAACCAGATATTCACGTACCAGCGCCCGCGTGCAGCCTTCCTCCACGGAGGCGGCCATTTTCTCGGTTATCCAGTAAACCGAGGTTCCCAAGCGTGGTTGACAGTAACCGTCGTTAGCACCACAACCACGTTTCGTATGCCGCGTAACATGCGGGAACCACTGTTACGTGTACCCGCGGTTATGTTGACCGCGGTTTATGTTGCTTGTGTACCGAGGGTATTACTAGACCTAGTGTTGTGATAAAGGTTGATTAGCGATTGTATGACTTACCAGCCGTAGAGGCCAGACTTTGGAAAATGTTTTGCAGGTATCTATTCTAAATGCTTAACGAAACCTTAAATGTGAAGAAAGGCTTTAATACTGGTCATAACAGTTTGAAGAAACCGATATTCAGAAAGGTGGTATTTTCATAAAATATGGGTTCTCTGTATAGAAATTTGGGCTAAAATTCCTGCTTGCACCTACGACGCAATTACGTCCTGTGAAGCTGCTACCTGCTGCGGAGAATTACTAGTAAATCGAACAAAAAAGACAAAAAACGCACTAAGCACAAGATGTGCCACACCTCCATAACTTGGGACAGCCTTACCCATCACGCAAGCGTTTTCAATATTATGTTTCACTTGGCTCTTCCTATCGACCACAGGTTTCAAAGTGTCTTAAGTGCCACATAAGAGACGCAAATCTCACCAAATTTTAAAAAGTAGACCACTTATATTGAGCGTAGGCTGTGCGCCAAAGAGCGAGCCATTCCTTTACTTTAGTGAAGCGATAGCCTGTTTTTGTAGCTCGATAAGCTTCACCTGATGAAGACAAGGAAAATATGAATAAAAGATAGCAGGAAAACAACCTTGTGCGATGAGGGCAAGAAAAATTCACATTGCCGCTGTATATAATATCATCCATCGTTCTTTTTGACGTGCCTTTGGGGCGTCGGTAAACAAAATCCACTGAGAGAGGGGGCCTCCCCCTCTCTCAGCGCAATAACCACAGGGCAATAAACAATGGTGCGATTACTAAGAGCAAAAGCAAAGCCGATTCTGCGTGGGAAGCAGGTAAAGAAGTGATCGCAGCAACAAGGAAGAAAACTGCAACGGTGTGCACGAAGTTGTTAAATTGGGAAAGAAAAAATGGGGTTGGGGAGGGCGGAGTGATTTGCATGTGTGGATACATCGATCAGTGACAAGCGGGCCTCTTTAAGGCTGGATCTAATGAAAATGGAAGCTAATCACACTGCTGCCATGCTGCCGTTTCGAACGCAAGACAGGCAGGCGATCTCTCTGGGTGACATGTTAACCTGCACGTACGCTTTGCAGCCGTAACTAATGTCGTGATTGCTTGCTGGAAATGCAGGGAGTAATTGAATGCCGGTCTGAGCAAGTTATTAAGAGGCGAATGTTTACTGGCTATCTTTTGCCTGCTGAAATTCTGGATAGCTATTGCTCCTTGCGATTCCAGTGCACAGATGTTGCCCTAACGAAAGGTATATTAGCTGAACTAAACCTGAAGTGCCAAGTGGGAAGGCGCTCTAGGGTGTGAGGGCCGTGAGGCAAATTGCAATAATTTGCTTAATAACTTAGCTAAATATAACTATTAATTTAGATTTGATATCGCAAATATGCGTTCGAACTGACCTTTTTATACATAAGGTCAGACAGAAGGACGGACGGACGGTTGGACAGACAGACAGACAGACAGACAGACAGACAGACAGACAGACAGACAGACAGACAGACAGACAGACAGACAGACAGACAGACAGACAGACGGACGGACGGACGGACGGACGGACGGACGGACGGACGGACGGACAGACAGACAGACAGACAGACGAACGGACGGACAGACGGATAGACATATTGATTACTTTTATCTATTGAGTTATTTAATGAAATACTTGCTTTTATTGCCGGTGCTCAGAGAAATTCAGAGTTCCTGCTGACCTCCACAGTTCACATACATAATGCATACATACATACATACATACATACATACATACATACATACATACATACATACATACATACATACATACATACATACATACATACATACATACATACATACATACATGCATGCATGCATGCATGCATACATACGCAACAACAAACTCACTAAAGTCAATATTCCTCGCCAGTTTATCAAATAACGGTATTTTGTGGAAGTAAAAATAACGGCTCTCGTTACTGCCTCGTTCTAAATGGCACAGCGCTTGTGTGAACAAACACACAGGAACCACGAGAACACAAAGGACTATACAAGACCTGCGACAGCAGAACTCTAGGCAATACTTTCTGCTTTACGTTTCGCATGTTTACAGCCGGAATCTTCAATGCCTAATTTTGAAGCATTCAGAAGCTTCATCGTTGCGCATAATAAAGGGCAGCCAGGGGACAGTGAACATTTCTTGAATTATTGTTCTGATCTTACTTTGCAAAGCAACAGTAGGACTTGGACAAAGGCTGTAGAGGACTTCTCCGAGTTTAGGCCATTTTAATTTTCCGTAATTATGTACATATTATTAGATAAAATACATCTAAATAGCACCTTTCAGAAAACCGGCTACCCCACTGCCTTTGACGTCTGATATAAAGAAAGCCTCCAACAGAAGTGGAAGGAAGCGCAGTATATAAAAAATACTCCAGGAACATTTCATGTGATCCATTCATAAACGTTTACGTGCACCTAAATCTAAGTGCGCAAGCGTTTTTCCATTCCGCTGCCATCAGAAGGCGGCGGTCACAGCCCGGACTGGAGCCGTCGACATCTAGCTGAACAGCGGAATCTCATAGTGACTGAGGAGCCGCCAAGTGCATGAATAAAACGAGACAAAATATAAGACGGGCTCCAAGGTGCTTGGAAAGCGCTTTTCTGCGCGTACCGGCCACACCATACAACTTGCCAAGCAACAGATGCGCCAGTAAGCTGGGCAAAAGATGCACCAGAGGCACCTACTGCTTGTGAGGAATGCTTACACAGGCGCCATGTGTATAGCCAGCCAAGCAGGCTTTCTCGCTGCAAAGAGCGAATGCCGGCTTCAATGGAATTCAGAGAGATTCGCATCTTTCGCTACTTCTTCCAAGGAGAGCCGCCACAGGAATGCCTCTCACCATGCGCGCTTAGTTCTGACGACGGAATTTTACTGCAGTGTACGTCGCACTAGAGTAGTCAGCAAAATTGTTCAGTGTGTACGACAGTTTTTCTCGGATTCGACTTGCAAAGTTCCTGGGCATTCCTTTTCTACGAGAAAAGTAAGTGATGGTGGAATCCGCATTGTTCATAGCGCTGATGAGTGCATCACATCATCTGCAATTTCTATTGCGACCTATCCTGTGACCTCACGAGTTGGACATTTATATCAATACCAACTTTTGCAAGGCACAAGAACTTCGCGTTCTTGCGCATGTTTTCCTGATATCTTGTTGTGAGTATGAATTCATCACCATAATAAAATCGTCATTCCTTACTCGTTAACCATCTTTTTTAGTGTCGATAACATTCATTCGAACAACGCTTCTCGTTTTGCCTGCCAAATGTTTTCGAGGTTTCTCATGTGTGCGCATTGAGCTTACATTTACATATTCATACAACGCTCCAGAAATGGGCACAAGTGTAACTGCCAACATATAAGGACCAGGTGTGAATGACCTGTAGTATAGTGCAGATCGACTATTTATGTTATTGTAGTCACACGTTTCAACAAGTTTAAGCTTTAAAGTAACACAAGACCATTTGAGAACACAATTTAGGAGGCCGCCGGCTATTTCATGCGCGTGCGTGCATGTGTGGGTGTGCCACTACTACATTTACGTATTCTGGTATGCGTATTCCCGATTCACAAACTAATGGCGGAAAATTTAGCACACAATAAAATATCTCTACTGGTCGCCTCCTCCCGTTTCTGGCAAGCAAACGCTATTTGAGTGGAGTAGGTTAGTGGACTAGAATATTTTATTGGGGTAGAAGATTCAGCCGCCACCACCACCTCAGCTGACTGTCGACGTTCCGTGTATGTGGTCATCCCTCACGTTATGGAAGAAGGTTTCCTTCAAAAAAATTTGAAGGTGACCATGTGGCACTTATTTTACTTTCACTCACAAGTTGCTGATTTCGGCCTCTTCTTTCTATTCCTCTCAACTCAATTCGTGAGACTCGGCGCTCTTACCCTGTACGATGCACAACCAACAAGCGCAATTAAAAAGGCTGGAAATTCCCCATTGCGAGCTAACGTATTCCTTATTAGACATGCAAGCGCATTGATGGGGTATTTTGTCCTCATCAGTGCAGCAAACTCGACCTCGACTTATGAGATTTTGTGGGCCTATTCGCGCTACTTTACGAAGTCCGTATGCTCGTTCAGGGGGCAAAGTATCAAACGTTTCTGATTATTTATATTTTATCTAAAGATATGAAAACATTTCAGCATATCTGCGCTGCTGCATTCAATTGCAAGGAAAGCGTTTATAAAGCTATTGTTGATTTGAAAAGCTCATTAGATTACCATACCAATTTTCAAGGTGCCGCTCCTTCAGTCGACCCCATGTATCAATTTGTTTCTGCTTTAGCGCTAAGACCATAGTCCACATTACGACTGACTGCTATGCCAATGCTCACTCTCAAATTTTCGGCACAGCTTCACCCCCAAATGCAGATGATAACAAAACTATAGTAAAATTAGTAAAATTGAATTTGCTCATCAGAGGAACTAGACCGCGGCGCGAGTGTCGAGGCACCCTATCCTGTATATTTTTTAATATTTTGTGTAACATATTGCAGCATAGGTTGTCAGAAGTGAAGGGATTAAGAGTAAAACTAAACATCATCGTTTTAACTCTTGTTGCGTTTGTATAAATGGCAATTTTTTTTTATTTTGAGGAAGGCTCCCAAGTCTAAAAGCTAGAAAAAGAAATAAGCTTAGAAAGATTACTGCAACCCTGCATCGTGCCGGAAGCGGCTTTGTAATTACCGTCATCTTGACATCATTTGCAGATGTCAGCGTGACGGTTACTGCAGAGGCAAGAATGTCCCAGCATTTTCCAATATGACATGTGCCTGGGCAATTCTCCAATAAGTACTACACATCCGTGTCTTGTGCAAGGTCGTGCCAGACCCCGCAACCTCCCAAGGGCGGAGAAGGTTTCTCTACGGAGAACATGGACTGCAGCAGACCTCATGCCGGCTTTCACCTGCAAGTCAATGGAGGCTTGTAGATGATAAAGACTGTACTATTGAGATTTGACGGAGTGCTTGCACAGAAGGCACCGAGCCAGAACCTTTCCTAACTGCTGGAACTAACAACCTTATCATA
This sequence comes from Dermacentor variabilis, assembly GCF_050947875.1. Lineage (NCBI taxonomy): Eukaryota > Metazoa > Arthropoda > Arachnida > Ixodida > Ixodidae > Dermacentor > Dermacentor variabilis. The sequence continues at coordinate 19,525,029 of NC_134572.1, read as the reverse complement.
CTGGGAGATTTCATGTCATCATATCCATCCATCCATCCATCCATCCATCCACCCTTAAAGTACTCGTATGTGCCAAAAATTGTGCCCAAAATAACGGATATCAATTCTTCCATGTTTTTGTCTATTTAATAAGTAAAGAAAATATCACACGAACTTTATAACTATATCAGTTCGAAACCAGCAAAGCAGTGCATGCCACTGATATGAAAAATGTAAAGGCCATGAATTGAACAACTTGAGGACAAATATGTTAATGAAACTTTGTCATTCAAGAACATTGTTTACATTCTTGTACATATGCAACGGCCAGTGAAAAATCTCAATGACGCTGCCATTTGTTCCAATATATTACGTAGGAGTAGCTGTCACCCGTCGTGTATAATGAGTGATTTCAGCGAAATTATAGTCGGAACAGAGAGCGCGAATAAAAAGCAGAAGTTCTGCAATATATACGACGGTCAGTCGAATGAAAGTGAGCCAATGCGAACATATGACAAACGGGGCACATTATTTAAAGGTATTCTCAATGAGCAATTAAACATTTGTCCTAATGACTAACGAGTCATGTTATTCCCGTATCATAAAACTCCTTGGGTTGCTGCTTCAAAAAGTCTACAATTGACACTTTCACGTCATCATCCGACACGAATTTGGTTCCCTTGAGCTGTTTTTTTTCAGTTGTCCCAAAATGTGGAAGTGGCAAGGCGACAGGTCTGAGCTGTATGGCGGATGTTGCAGCGTTTCCCACTTGAACTTCGCCAGTTTTGTACTAACCACATCAGCGACGTTGGGACGGGCATTGTCGTGGAACATAAAGACCCCATTCGTCGATTTCCACGTCGTTTGTTCTTGGTTGCGACACGCAGCCGATCCGCCGTTTCACAATATCGGACACAATTGATACTCTCTCAAGATTTAGCAAATTCGCTCAGTAATGGCCCCTGACGATCTAGAAAAAGTCAACACACCTTTCCGGCGGAAATGAAAGACTTTTCTTTCTTTGGGGGTAGTGAATTCGAATGCTTCCACTGTAACCTTTACCGTCATGTTTCAATCTCGTAGTAGTGGCACCATAGTTCGTCCCCTGTCGCAATTGTAGACAAAAAGTCGTCACCCTCATTGTCATACCAGATCAGATGAGTCAAGGCAGCGCCGAAATTCACCGTCTTCTGGCGGTGGTTCAAAATCTGGAAGACGACGAAGTGTCTTCTTGGCAGAACACTTGTTTCTGTGCTCTGTGAATTTTTGGTAAAATCTTCGGCTTTCGAGGTGCCTCGCCTCCCCGTCTTGCAGCCATGGACGCGGAGCATGCTAGAGGCCCGCCTGGCCAGACGTCATCACAGCCGTCAACCGCAAGGAAGCGAGTTGGCTCCCCCAGTGACACCGAAGACACCGAGCTGTACTCCATGTCGGACGACTCATCCGACGACGGCTTCATACCCGTCCGGAGTAAGAGGGCGAGAAGAAAAATCGTCAACACATCTCCGTCAACTCCTGCGAGCACAACGACTATGAAGTCAAGGCCTGCGCGCTGGCCACACGTCATCATTTATATGCCGCAAGAGCCATCAAGCAACCTACGATTGCTGAACAGGCAAGCCCTATCCATTTTTCTGGAACGTGCGGTGCCGGATCAAATTAAAGATATAAGAATAAATCCACGCAAGAATATACTCGCCATAGACGTGTACAACGCGAGTGCGCTTGGAAAACTTCAAGCGATCACGGAGCTAGGCGGAATCAAAATGCGCCCCTTTATCCCGATCGACGACACATCCATAGCCGGTGTGATTTACGACATCGACATAGCCATTCCTAATGATGACTTACCTAGCCTCATCAAGCCGGCATACGAAGGCACGATCATTACGCAAGTACGCCGCCTTGGGAATACGCGCTGCGTAAAAGTAATATTCAAGGGGGATTGTATCCCATCCCACGTTAAAGTCGGACATTTTCGACATCCGGTCCGACCATTCATCCAGAAGCCGCTTCAATGCCATCAGTGTTTCCGGCTAGGACACGTCAAGGGCGTGTGTCCCAACTCGCTACTGTGTCCCCGTTGCGCTGAACCTCATGCAGAACAGACCTGCGGTGCCACGGTCCTGAAGTGTGCTAACTGTAGCGGCCCTCACGCGGCCTCGTCGAAAGACTGTCCCCGCATCAAGAGGGAACGCGCGGTTCTCAAGCAAATGGCCAGAGACAATTCGGCCCACAGGGAGGCAGCCAAAGTAGTCCGGCGTCGGCGTCGACGTCGGCACCATCGTACGTCTTCGAAGAAGACGCATGCGCGAAGTGACGGTACCCACTCCTCTGCGGTGCCAGTTAGCCGCGCCGCGAAAGGGCCCACCACTTCCACGAAGGAAGCAGAAAAGACTCTATCTTTAGAGGAATGGCCTACGCTACCGAGCCGCTCCCTTGCGAAAGAACCTCAGAAGGTCGGGGCCCCACCTGATCCTTCTCCGGCCATGAATGATTCACCTAAAACAGACCGTCAAGTCATCTCGGTGCTACGTTCTCTCATGGAGGCCATTCGAGCGCTTTTAGTGGACATGAGGACACCATCTGCTCGAAGCGCACTTAAAGTGTTGGACGCCTTAATCCCAGTGCTTGCATCCCTCAACTAGAAAGATGGCTACTCCTACCCCATCCTTCCGGAACGAAGTCAAAGCAGCGTCCGTCATCCAGTGGAACGCCAGAGGGCTAAAATCACGAATTTCAGATTTTCGTCAGTTTGTCTACACCAATGGGTTTCCACTCATCGTCATTTGTGAGCCCAACTTGTCGAAACCACTAAGACTGTCAGGATACGAGTTTATCATCTCATCAACAAACGGTGCATGCAGCAAAATCGTCGTTTTTGTTCGTCGTGAACTCACCTATGTTTTACAACCAATTGCGCCCCACGACGACAATCAATATATATGCATCACAGTTAAAAAGAACAAACTCTTGTTTACTCTCATAGGCGTGTATATATCGCCTTCCAGCAATTTCGATACCAAAAGATTTGCGGATATCTTGAGTGTTTGTCCCGCCCCATGGGTCATCATAGGAGATTTCAATGCACACCATCCAGCATGGGGAAGTACAAGGACAAATGCAAGAGGACGAATATTAGCAAGTATCGCCCACAACTATGGCCTTATTCTCCTGAACGATGGTAGCCCCACCTTTCTTCGAGGCGTGACATACGGCAGCTGCCTCGACCTTGCTTTCGTCTCCAACTCTCTCGCCAGATGTGTGAAGTGGTTTCCAGACATTGAGACACATGGGAGTGACCACATTCCCACCTATCTGAACATCAAAGGCTTGTCGTCTACATCAGGCTCACGGAATACCATTCGGACGATTCAATGGGCCAACTTCAAATCTGAGATGGAAGATGCCTGCCGCGAGGGCCTACCCTCTGGGTTAGAGCAAACGATTAAAATGACGATGCAAAACGCCACTCGCATGATGACGATCTCTTCCACGCGAAATGACTTCGACATAGAATTAGAGCGACTTCGAGCGCTTCGTCGCCGGGCGGAACGTCGATATCGACGTACAAAATCAATCCATGACCTTAGGGCAGCCAGGAGGATGCAAAAGAAGATTCGGCGTCGTATGGATAGATTAGCGTCGGAACGGTGGGCAACGTTTTGCCAGACACTCGACCCCCGCAAGCCACTGTCTCACATTTGGAAAACGGTGCAAGGTCTGCGTTGCCTTCCGGAACGGCGTTCTCCATTCAAGGCGCTAGCGCTTTTCCAAAGGCGGCAAGACATCGATGTCGCAGAAGACTTTTGTGCGCGGATCGCAGACCAAGCGGCTCGTCCAGATCCTCCAGCCCGAGCTGACGTCCCCCATTCCCGTGATTGCCGCATGGACCTTCCTTTTACAATGGAGGAGCTCGAAGCGGCACTAGCTCTCTGCAGGCGCTCATCATCTCCGGGTCCAGATGGTATATCATACCGGGCCTTGTGCTATCTCGGAGAGTCCGCACGGATAGAATTGTTGAGCCTTTACAACTCCTCATGGCAGGAGGGAAATGTTCCTGACGAATGGAAAGTAAGCCGCCTGGTGCCACTCTTAAAGCAGGGCAAATCCCCATTAGAACTCACCTCTTACCGCCCAATAGCACTGGCCAGCTGTGTAGGAAAGATAATGGAACGGATGATCCTTGGCCGCCTGGAATGGTACCTTGAATTTTACAAGATTTATCCGCTTTCCATGGCTGGTTTCCGACGTGACCGCTCTTCCATCGACAGTGTAGTTGATCTCGTTTCATATGTCCAGCACGAAAGGTCCCGTAAGCGTTTATCTGCAGCTTTATTCTTAGATGTGAAAGGGGCATACGATAACGTATTACATGAGGCCATTCTCGACGCTCTTGCGACGGTTGGCCTAGGTGGTCGAGTTTTTTTGTGGATTGCAAGTTACCTGTCTGCAAGATCATTCTATGTGTTAACTGACGATGGCCCAACTACGCGACGCTATACCAGCAGGGGCGTTCCTCAAGGCGGTGCTCTCAGCCCGACGCTATTCAACCTCGCTCTTGTTGGACTTGCTGAATGCTTGCCAACTACCATCATGATTTCAACATACGCTGACGACATCTGTGTCTGGACTTCGGCAGTCACACGTCCTCAGATACGTGCGCGACTTCAAAGAGCGGCCACTTTGACAGCGAACTACTTGTGTAAACAGGGTCTCAGCATTTCACCTGAAAAATGCGCACTAGTCGCATTTACTCGAAAACCGATGACGCCTTATATCATCTCAATCAATGGGCGGACCATTTCCTATGTCCGAAACCACAGATTCCTTGGCGTAATTATTGACCGAGACCTCTGTTGGAGCCCACACGTGGCCTACATGAAACGGCGCCTGACAGCTACTTCCCAGTTGTTCAAATACTTGACAGGGAAGACGTGGGGGATGTCAGTAGACGCAATGCTTAAACTCTACAGAGCTCTCTTTCTCGGTTTTTTAAGATACAGTCTACCTGTACTGAACAACACCTGCAAGACAAATATTCGTGTTCTGCAGGCAGTACAAGCTCAAGCACTCAGAGTCTGCCTTGGTTTGCCCAGATGTACGTCAACAGAGGCGACTCTTGCGATTGCTCGGGACCATCCAATGCGAACTCACATTACGGTGGAAGCCCTGAGAACGCCCATCAGACATTTTGCACGTGCCCCCTATCACCACCTTGCAGCACTACCTTCAGACAGGCACCAATCATCATTCTCTAAAACTATCAACAAGTACAACGACAAACTTCCCTCGGGCTTCACCGCTGCATCTAAACCATCGATACCCCCTTGGTGTCTTATCAGCCCCACAGTACATCTCAGTGTACCAGGAATCGGAAAAAAGTCTGAACTGTCGTCGCCTGTCCTCAAACAACTGTCTCTGCTTCTTCTGCACGAGAGGTACGCGGACAGTGAACACATTTATACTGATGGTTCCACAAACATCCAGTGTTCGTCCGGTGCTGTGGTTGTCCCAGCAAAAGCTATTACCATCAGCTTCAGGACTGACCACCCGACAACATCGACATCTGCTGAACTAGCTGCTCTTCGCGCTGCACTCCGTTTCGTCAGTCGGGAGCCACCTCGACAATGGTCCATCTTCAGCGACTCAAAGGCAGCCCTACAATCTGTACTATCAGCTCTGCGTCGCGGGCCATTCGAACAGCTCGTATTCGATATTAGATGCCTACTCCATACATCACAGGAGAAAGGACACCACGTGACGTTTCAGTGGCTGCCAAGTCACTGCGGCGTCACTGGAAACGAAGACGCCGATAATGCAGCTCGGGCAGCTCTTGAAGACGCACAAGAAGAGGCCATACCGCTTTCACGATCCGACGCAGCTAGCAGACTTCGAGTGCTTGCAAAGGAGATGACGCTCTCTTCATGGTGCACACCAAACAGCCAGACCAACCAGAGCAACCGTCAATACCACCTGCCCTCTTTGATGCATCTCTATATGCCAACTGGACTCCGCCGAAGCGAGGCGACTCTGCTTTATCGCTTATGGTTAGGGGTGGCTTTCACGAAATCTTACTCATTCCGCATTGGAATGGCCGACAACGCTCTCTGCAATGCCTGTCTTTGCGAGGAGACGCTGCAACACATTCTGTGCGACTGTCCTGAATATAATGTTCAGCGACAGTCCCTGGCATCCGTTCTCGCGCACCTTGACACTAGACCATTGTCCCTCGACACTATTTTCACATGCCGCCGACAGAAGACATCGCAGGTGAAGGCGACAAAGGGACTACTTCAGTTTTTGAAAGAGACGGGATTGGACAAGCGGCTCTGACAGTGTTATCACGTACAATGCCGGATTGATAGACTCTACCGGACGATGTTTGTGTGCTGTGCTATGTGCTCTCTCTCTCTCTCTCTCTCCCCCTTCCCCATCTTTCATCGCACCCATCCCTCTCCCATGTGTAGGGTAGCAAGCCGGTTACGCTAAACTGGTTAACCTCCCTGCCTTTCCTTCTCTACTTTTTCCTTCCTTCCTTGGGCACCAATTGCGCACACAAGAGCCCATAACCGAGATGTTCAAGAATTATGGTGTGAACAGAAGCGTGACTCATGTTCGCACGCTCCGTCAGTTCACCGATGATTATCCTCCGTTATTGTCTAATCAGCTTATCAACATTTTCAATTGTGTTGGGGGTGATAGCACGGTGGCGCTGGCCGGGTCTTCAATCCTCTTCGCAACTTTCACGTCCTTCTTTGTACCGTTTGTTCCAACGCTTCACAGTGGCCAATGAAATACAATGTTCAACGTACACGGCAGCCATACGGCGACTAATTTCTTGTAAGGAAACACCTTCATCTGTCAAAAACCCCACAACACCACGCTGCTCAACTTTTGGAGCGTCCATTACGTCAAGCAACCATGTTCAACCCAGTGTATGAGGGCATTAAATAGCATTTATCCTCACACCTGCGTGTCACTTTTGTAAATGCCTGCCTGTGTGCTACGAGCATGCCTCTCAGATAATGAACATGCAGAACCATTATTGCGAGGGGTGCATAGGCTAACTTTCATATGACTCGCCCTCGTACATTAGAAACACGAAGATACAATGGAATGCACAAATGCGAAGATGCAGCTTGATAAAGGGCAAAAAAGTGTCACTGGAAACAAAGCTCAGTGCACGTATACACAAAACCGCGCAACAAGATATTTAAATGTACGTATAAGTCTTCAATAAATCTACGTATCTAAGAAAAAGCCACTGTGTATAATGCATCAAACAAGGCCAATAAACATGTTGCGCACTATCAGATTCACAGAATCCTAGATCCCGCCCCCATTCAATCCACTCCAACCGATACGCGCGATGGAAGGCGGCGCACTTGCTCCCCGCTTTTCTCCTTGGCGCACACAAGACTGAGCCACCATCGCCGGCTCAACTATTCCACCCCCCCTCCCCACGCTTTCACTCGCACATACAGCATGCGGGGCGCGGTCACGCTGTTACCGCCCTTGGACTTTACACGAAACATGAGGGCGACGGCGGCATAACAACACTTTCCGGAGAGGTTACGCTCACGCGAACGCGGTGCAATCCGTCGATTCCCCACAGTGATGGCGGCGAGTGACCACTGTTTCTTTTCTTAGTCTGTTAGCCAGAAAGCGTCCAAAACTCTGCAAGGCGAAAATCCACTCGGCCAGAGAAAACCGAACGCGCACCGAAGTGCGCCGCGCGGTGGTCGGTGCAACACCAGAAAAACGCATACGGTGTGGCTGGCTCTGGCAGCCCGCGGGTAATGTAGCGAGAACAAAAAAAAAATGAGGAGACAATGCGTCCTCGCAAATAAAAGTCAAAGAAGAAAAAAATAAATAAGAACGTAGTTACATTGGCTGGCTTTAGTGTCTTGACGCGGATGCTTTGGTGTAGGTGAAAAAAAATTTGATTGCTTTTTATGTGACATGACGGCACAATTGGACACCGAAACATTTCGTCTCAGAGGACCTCGCTGCGTGCTTTTTCAACGTTGTCAACTTGTGCGATTGTGTGTTGATTTGGCTTGTCTCGCTGTATGTTCCGATGTAAGATTTTAGAGAAGTCAGTGCACCTTTGGCGTCAAATGTTAAACCAGCATTAAAACTACAAAGTTCCGCAATTGAAAATCGAAAGCCCAACATTGTAAATGTCAATGCACCTTTCACATCAAAAGTTTATGAGAACTTTATACACAAAAAGTTTCGGAATTGACATCCACGCGCTCTGTATATTCCGCGGCCTCGGCGAGATGCCACGGCGAGTCCGTTCGCCGTCAAAAAGCCCTTGAAACTTTGTGCTTGGATGGGGCTGCTTGGCCTTATGTGGGTCCCGGTGCATGGGCGTTGCCGCGAAATCCAGTAGTTCGCAATGTTCGTGGTGAAATGTCTTTTCGGGCGTGAAAAAGACATTCTAGAAAAAATCCAGAATGATTTCTGGCGCCGAGGGTTGCTTTGGTCGGCGGTGCATGGACAGCACGGAAAAATTTCTGGGGGGGGGGGCTGAAGCCCCATAAGCCCCCTCCCCCCTGGCTACGCCCCTGGTCACTAGGTATGGGCTCGTGGTCGTGATGCCGTCGTGATCATTGTATCACAGTCATTCCAACTTTGTCATCCGACCACTCGTCATGACGTCGTCGTCATGCATTGGTTGTCACATCTCCGTAGTGATGCAGTCGTGGTTTTTTAATCGTCCTCATTCCAGCTTCGTGATCTAACTATCGCCATGCTGTCGTCGTCACGCCGCCGTGGTCGTCGTCATGCCCAGTGGTCCAAGTTGTTCATTAGCTTGGGCCACTAGGTATGTGTTCGGGGTCGTGATGACGTCGTGATCGTTGCTTTGCCGCCATTCCAGCGTTGTCATCCGGCTCTCGTCATGCCGTCATTATCCCGCCGTACTCATCAGGCTGTCGTTTTATCATTGTGATCACGCCATACCGCCAACCTACTAACGTCATTTCATTGTCATCATTCCACCTTCGTCGTTCCATCAACGAGGACCTTTCTTCATCATTCTATTGTAATCACACTCTCATCATTAAATCGTTGTTATGCTTCTCTCGTCATGCTGTCACCGTCAGACGGTTATCATGCCTCCTTTGTGAGACTGTCGTCCTAATGCCAGTGCCGTCACTCCGCCTTCATTACCCGACTCTTGTCATGCTATCGTCATTACACCATCGTCACCATACTGCTTTCATGATACACTCATCGTCATGCCATTGTCTTCATGCGGTTGCCACGCCATCGTCATCGCACAGTCGCCATACCATCGTCGGGATGACGTAATGGACGTTCCATCGTGATCACTGTAACTTCGACGCCTGACTCTTCCCGCCATGGTCGCCATGCCATCGTCATGACGCTGTCATTTCACCTTTATCGTCACTTCAGTATCATCTGCCCATTGTAGTCATACGACCTTCGTCTTTCATTGTTTGTCATTTTATCGTACTCATGTTGTCGTCACTCAATCGGGATTATGGCTCCTTTTTCATGCCATTTTATTGCTTCGTCTTCACGCAGGCGCTATCACGCATACGTTGTGGTACTGAAGTGGTTGTTCCATCGTCGTCATGTCGTCATTGTCACGCCATCGTCATCATCATGTTGTTTTCCTTGTACCATCGTCATAATTTTATAATTGACATCTCATTGTTGTCACGCCGTCATCGTTACATCGAGATCATTTCTTTCTTGTCATAAAGTCATCGTCATGCCGCCAAGCTCATGGACAGCCTTGGAAAGCGGGTGCCCTATCAAATTAGGACGATATCGTAGTATGTCGCAAGCAGCCGGAGCACTGGAAGTCTCAGAATTACAACTGCACATGTCAAATGAACGTGACTTGAGGAATATGGTCTGTCGCTGCAATGCTAGATGGCTATTCGAATTACAAGCGACAGTTATCTCGAGATGAGTTCTCCCGTAATTTTTAAAGATTGCTAAACTACGCGACGTATGGCAGCCTAAGAAAAAATAGCATTTGAGGTGCATATGCGCGCCCTGCTAATATGCCTGCGAATTATACATCTGCTGGAAATAACATTGGACTCTGACCATACTTAAGCTCGTTCATTATTTCATTTTATCTCCAACGTACTTTATTCCCCTTGTCTCAGTTAAATCAAACACTTGTGGAAAATTATTATAGTGATGTCAAATACAATACGATAAGTATGCCGTGGCCTTATAGGGCAAAATATAGAAAGCATTACACTATGGTGCCGAGTTCTTTCGTTTTATTATGTTATCAGTGAAGAATTGAAATGCTTAGGCAAGATGTTCCCAAATTAGGTTCCGCGAACGGCATTTTAGGGTTCCACAAGCGGCCAAAACAAATCCGACGTTACCCCCTATGCGCTGTATTTTTACATCAGAGTTCGAATTTAACAATTAAGAACACCATATCCGCCCTTCCGTAGTATTTGGGAGAAAGATGATTGCGGCAGGAGTATTTAAAAGTAATTGCCGCCTAAGCATATCGGTGGGGGAAAATAAGCAGGAGGGGAGTTGCACGCTACGCTGGGAAGGCAGGTGGGGTTCCCCAAGGCCAAAACGTTAAGAATCACTGTCTTAGGATATTGAAATGCGTGCATGGATGTACAAGTAAGACTCTTGCTTGGGCTAGTTGGTTCATGCTTGAATGTGTAAAGAGCAGGGCGCAAAGGTCAGCACAGAAGAACACAAACGACAGGACCGGCGCCAGTCCTGTCGTTTGTGTTCTTCTGTCCTGATCTTTGCGCCCTGCTCTTTACACATTCGTACATGGATGGTGTCTTTCCTCAATACTCCTACTTATGCAGGAAAGTAAAAAAGACACAAACGTAGACATATACTTGGTTTCTTCAAGCCCTTTATTGCGCAGTTTAGGCGACGACGATAACGGCAGTGTAGCAATGACAGGGACAACGACAAGGAGGACAGCGTGGAGGACGGCAAAGAATGACTGCTGGCGTGAAAGCCACGCTGTGCACTTTGGCACTTACGCACTGCCCTTAGGCTCGAAATAGCCCATTTTAGAAAATAATTAAGGTGGTGGTAATTATCTTCCTAACTTGAAATTTTCCAAATGTCATTTTCAGACCGTGCTTTGGACAACATAAATTGCGTACCGAAGGTAACACCATGGCATTACAGAAGCTCAAGCTCGGTTTAGTAGATTACCCCTAAGCAATATAATTATGCTTTACAATGTAAATATGTCCAGCCAATTGCACGTTTTAGGATTTCCTATAAAACGACCGTACGTGAAAGCTTGTGGTCTTGCTTCATTCTCCAAGCCAGTGTTCTCGTCGAAATCACCCCCACTTGAGTTATAGTGATCTATTTGACAGACTTAGGTTACCCCCAGGCGTTGCATACCCGCTCTGTATAGCTTTTATATTTTTCACGCGTTTGCGTTTTTCGCTATAACCTTTCCGTCTCTCTTTTCTCCCCTAATTCATCCCCTAGTATAGGTAGCAAAGGAGAAGCTTGACTTATGGTTAATCTCGCAGCATTTTCCATCTCATTTCTCTGTATAGCTTGCTCGCTCTCCGTCCTCAAGAGTGACGCCTCCACCTCCTATATTCTGAAGAGCCGTGGTGCTCGCCCATAAAGCCTGAACTTTTGATTCGCCTTCTATCCAGCTTCGATCTAAATCTGTTGAAGCGGTTCAGAAGACCACCTTATCGCAGCGCGCTCTCCTAAAGTCAGTGACGACGAGAACCAGAGAAGCATTCGCCAGAGCAGCCACGTCGCACTCGAAGAGATAGGTCTCAATTGGAGAAGGAAACTGCAGGACAAACCATTGACGGTAAAAAGAAACAAAAAGGAAATATCTTTATGCAATGGAAAGCTGGTGCCAGGAAGACACAAGAGGAGGTGCTCGCTGCGGTGACGAGCAACGCCGTCGGGCTGGCATCCTTCGACATCGCCTGCTCCCCTCCCACGTGTCTCTGCCTCGGCGCAATTCGTTATATTGGTCGATGGCCAGGAAATGGCGTTTGGCTTTCACGTGAGCTGACAGCCGCTTCGCCTGTCAGAAGAGATTTGGCCGATCATACGCAATTCCGCCTCGAGAGCCGAAATGCCAGCCGGAAAGCCAGATGCGGTGTCCACCACGTTGGCAGTATTCCTTATGCAGAAGAGTAACCCATGGCGAACAGGCCGTTTGATCGATATCTGATCTCGGACTGAAAAAAAAGAGAGATAAAAAAGTGTCGGGGCACTGTATCTTGATCCTATTAGTTGAAAGCCCACTGGCGTCTTAAGCTCCTTTCATTTCTGCCCTAAGCCTTAGCTCTGCAGTCTTCATGCCAACTGATTTCAGCAGGTTGATTTGCACTAACGCGAAAGGGATTGCTTGTATTAGAAATAAACCGGGCAAGGGAGGATATTTATTTGTTACCTGTGGCTTCAATGCTCAGATTCAAGTTAGTGATTCACCACCTTCACAAATTTACTAGCGTTTTTCATTCGGTTCAATCAAACCTTATTTAGAATTTAGTGATCTTCAATAAGACGAAAATAATGATCCAGCAAGTATATTAATTGCACTACAGAACACAATTGATTTATTTGGCAACGCACTCATCGAGGGTGACACCTGCTTTACCGAAGCCAATAAGATGAACATAATAGGGAGCTTTAAAAAAACATAGCTCATATTACCAATTACATTGACAGGTGTACTTGTTTATCTTTCTCCTGAGATCACTTTTTCACCGACTAACAGATGTTAAACATTATTGCTCTGCGCAAGACGAGCCTGATTATATCGGAAGTTTCTCGTATGTTATCGGTGGTCATATCCGTTGTTTGTTGTCACTGCACCTTCTGTAGACCGATTGTATGGGCGTTACGAATTCTGTAGTACTTTCTGGAAGAAACGGGGCACCAGCCCTGCAACTCTGGAACTTTCGATGAATCATCTGTAAAAGCCGACGCCCTTGAACCGCAGATCAGATTTCGACGATCGCCGACTGTGTCCGCCGCTATCGCTGCGCTTTGAGTGTAGCCTGTCTTCCTTCCTTTTTTTTCCCTCTGTCAGGAAGGTGGCTGATATTTTATTCCTTACATTGTCTAGTCCGTACAACTACACTTACGGTCACAAGAATTTGTCTGGTATCCTTGCAGACTGAGCTATACTGAGTTATACCGATGGCGTCCTTCAGTTTATTCAAAGGCTACAATACACCCGTGTGATCTATGGCTCGCTGTTTGTTGCTGATTATTAGCTTCAGATAAATTAGCCATTATAGAAGAATATACCCAGACATACGGAAGAAACTTAAGCTACCATTTTTCATTATAACTTGCATGCACGTACCACATGCAATTTAAAAGTACTGTTTAGCGAGAAAAGAAGAAACCGTAAGTTTACAGAAAACAAACATAAAGTTAATCATAGAGGCGTCTAATATGCAGACGCGTCCCGTAATGGAAGTTCATAAAGATTGCGCAATGTCAAAACGAATATGCACATAATTATTGTCACATTGCTCAGTAGCCCTGGAAGCACACACTAGATGTAAGTAAAGTTCACAGAATGTTCAAATCAAATAAAATTAACTGCTTATCTTGACAAGGGAGTCCCGTATGTTAGAGAAAGCGCTTCTCTGTGGCGGGGCTTAACCATGGGACAAATGTTTTGGCTACAGAAAAAGCATAGCTCGCCAAGTGGCTCAGCTTCTCAGGCATATCGACTAGCTATTGATCGTATTGCATATAATTCACGAGATAGTACTCCAAAAAAGCGTTCGCGAGTACTATCAATGAAAATATGCGTGGCTATAGCTACATATGCTACTTCAGTCCCAATAGCGAAAAAAAAAATTAATCCATGGGTATGGCTGAAATCTATTCAAACATATATAGGGCACCTAGTGCCAGCAATATTGATACCATGACCATCGGAAGGTGATGTAATATGGTAGGTTTGACGCATATATTGCGCCAGTATTCGAGCGGAAAAGCAAATAAAGAGAAGAAAGGGACGCGTAGGGAAGCACGAGATGACCTATATCTTCAGCCTTTGTTTCACGTTTGCTGATTTTTTTCCTTTGTTTAGTCCACAATCTACAGCACGAAATAAATGCGAAGTATAGGCTGCATGCTCGGTTATAGAAAGTGCGGGCGAAGGTGCTCAATTGCTCCCCTGTGAGCCATCATAGTTGCTGTTTACGAAAGAGCAAGCCAGAAGAAAAAAAAAGGAATGAATAGCTGTCTGGTGCGAGGCGATAATTTATGGCATCCAAGCATTTCCTGGAACCCTTATCCTGTATTCGCCGATGAGACAAAACATTGTAGGGAATCTGCAACAAGGACTGACGTAGAACCATACCCGAATGAGTTTTACTTTATAAAGTTTGGTTAAGCAAAAAGTCAAGTCACGCGTGCGTTGCTTCCTTCTTATTTATGTCCCTCGCTCAGTGAAAGAATATCCTAGGTCTGCGGAATAACAAACATATCTTCTTACTGTCTCAAGCCTCAAAAGCGTATTAGTAAAGTTTTGTCTCAACCTTCGTTAAGAAGGCACTTAGTGTCATTTTTTCATTCTTTTCAAAAGAATCACGTAGAATTAAACTGTCTCAGCATGACTGCCGGCGTTAATGCAAATATCATTAAGCAACTCAGCGGCACGCCGCACTGCCAACTAAGACCAGCGTCACGTATGAGGCGCGTACTGCCTCTGAGCTCCTCTTCCGAGCTTTCAATCATTGAAGAGCGGAACATACCCGGTGGCACATATCCAGTGACCCTAGCCAATGAGGTCCATTTAAGGGCAGCACATAGCCAGTGTAGCGTACCCAGTGACAAAACTCGGCGTCAAGAAGGTTCGCTGAAGAGCCACGCACACCCAGTGTACCATATTCAATGGCCCAAGTTAGTCTGAAAGAAAAAAAAATTGTTAGATCAAGAATTAGATAACTACCTCGAGAATGCGTTACGTATCATAAGAATGCTCATCGCATTAAAATTAACCAAACAAATGTCTACTGACATATTTCAGCGGGATTCACGTATTTTAGAGCATTGCAGAATACAAGAGAGACAGAAGGCAAAGGAGAGATAGGGAGGTTAACCAGAGATTATCTCCGGTTGGCTACCCTGTACAGTGTGAGGGGGCAAAGGGATGCGATAGGTGAGACAGAGAAAAATTAAAAAAATCGTACACACGCGCGCACGCACACACACATACGACACAGAACTGTTTCTGTAGGTACTGTGACGCAGTCTGCGAAGGCGTTCCTAGTGTTACGCAGTGTCACCGTCCAATACTACGTCACACAGTGTGCAGTCACAATTTGTTACAAAGTCCCGTGTATTTTAAGTAACGCAGCAGCGTCTTCATAGCGGATCGCGCTGTTGTTCGCGCAGGCCAATTTCCAAGGATGTTATTTTCCGTTAGTAGGCGCTTGTCCGGTTGGTCTAGGGTGGCTGAGAGGGCTGCTCTTTGGGGGTTGAAACGAGGGAACTCACAAAGAAGGTGCGCAGTTGTTTCGTTGCACCCACAGAAGTCACAAAATTGGCTGTTGGCCATTCCGATAAGAGAGGAGTACTCATTTGATAATGCTACTCCACAGACGGACTAGAAGGGTGCAATTACGTCGTGGAAGGTCGGGCGGAATACGGAGCTGTAAATTAGGATCTAGGGTATGAAGGCATGCACTTGTGAATTCGGATGAATTCCGTTGAGCTGATGTTAATTCGGAAAGTTTTTCCGATGCGTCGACTCTCGAAAGAGGAATACAAAGGAACAAAGCACAAAGTTTCTGAAAGTTTGTCAAAGCACACGAAGTTTATGAAAACGATCTTCGACAAAGTTCTTTTTTTGTTTCACCGGTATCCCTTTGTGGCATTTAATAAAATTTAGTAGAACTCATGGAAGAAGAGAATAAAAGCATCGCGCGTGAGGAGCAGTCACCTTGTTGGATGGCGACCCAGCAGCGGACCGCGCTTCAGTTTACCTTCTGCTCCTTCGTTGACGGTCGTATCAGCACATTTTCACGCGAAAAAAAAATAGACCACATTTTAGCACGCAAAAAGGATGCCGCTGATGCGATACCGCACTATACCCCCAGCAACCGGCGTCGTTGTATCACCGACCCTCCTTCCTTTGTTATAATTACGTACTGCCTCGGCCGCTTCTGCATACACGGTTGAAATGGAGGTCATCCCACCCTCATCTTTCTGCGCCTTTCAACGCATAATTCGTAGCTACCGCGGCCGCATTATCTTCTTGAGGGAAAAAGGGAGGCTTCCTGTAATTGCTTTAGCGGCTTGGGAAGCATGACATGAAAATTTTAAAAGCCCCATATATCGGGTGATTCACGCTTTCTACTTACGTCTTTCCAGTTTCTAGTTACGTCTTTATGCATTCCTTCTAGCAACATCCTTTTTTGTCGTTACTTTGTTAGCGTTCTCTTCTTTTTTTTACTTTCCAGTCGATATATTTTGTTAGAGAGCTGAGAAAGTTTTCGGGCAGCCAAGCTCTACTAACTTTCAGCGTGCCAATGCATTACCTTCTCGGCTACAGAATCTCAGGTCAAAAGCGGAAAACACTGAGGCGGTTGCTAGTAGTAAAATGTCTTATTGATTTTGTTAAAGGCCTTGATTTCTTTCTATTTGCAGAACTGTCCTTAGCATTCTGTGTATTTTAATTTTACGGTCTCTTTCCTTCAATTTATGATTGTGTTTGTACTTCAGCATTTGTCTATGCCTCTGGCAAAGAGGACTGAATTAAGTGGTTCGCATGATACGGTGTTTTTAATTATTTAAATTAAATCAGTGCATGGTTTCTTGCAGTCATGCAGTGCAGTAATACTGTGCTGTTGTATACAATGATACAATTCTTTATTGTAGGAAATTGCAGCAGGGACTCCACGTCACAGATGAAACGAAGAAGAAATGCGCGACAGAGCTTGTGCAAGAGCGCATACACATGTCCGTACATACATATTCACGAACGACTAAGCTAACGCGGTATTAGTGTACATTTCACATATGCGTTGTTTTACAACAATATATAAAAAAATACTACGATGTTTTCGCAAAAACACGCACGAGAGGCCTAGTTCCAGAAGCAGAAACCCTTTATAACATGAATGCGCATATGCGCATAACCATGCTGACTTACTCAGGTTAGTAACATCGCCTGTGTGTGTTTCACCAACCATCTATTATGTGCCCTGGTCTCCTATAAAGTAGTACTAACAGGATCTTTAGCATTAACTGAGTGTGACGTTATTTTTAAATAGCTATTTAAGAAGAACCTCTAGCTCCTCTTAATTTTTTTCTCGGCAATCTCTGCGGAGCATTTGTTGAGGTTTTTAAATCTAATAATCGCAGGACGCAGATTTGCATTTAGGTTGCCAATGTTTTTACTAAAATTGCTTTAAAATCGCAAGGTTGAAAAATGCTCGAGTATCACGTGTATAACATGAATTCAGCAATAAAAATCGCGATTTTGTATGTTGCGCCTAATAAGACATTCAAAGTGGACAGAATTGAATTATTATACATCGCTCTGCAATAAAGCATTGATTTCCGAGCGGGACTTTTGCAAAAACTGGTAAATATTCTAGCCATTCCACATACGCTGTAGAATCATTTATAAAGTTTGTCCTGTTTAGATTATGTAAAAGGTGCAGTTTTCAGAAGTGCAACCTATATTTCTGGCGCAGAGTTGCGGATTTTGAAACTTCGTGCTTCTATTTTCTTGCGTATGTCTAGCTTTCCGATATTCGTCACTTATTCTAAAAAAAAAAAGACTGGAAGCCCAAAATCAAAATCCTGTTCTATAGAGCCACCAGAAGTTACCTTATCTTTCAAGTGCAACATACAAAATTGAAATCCTGCCAGCGGTTGTCTCATAAGCGCATCTCTACGTTTATTATGTTCTTGAATTAGAGGAATCAGAGTTGGCCCCGGCTAACGCTTCCTCTTAAATCTAAAAATTTTATTAGCCTTTCTTCGTAAAGATTTTGTCACCTCCGGATGGTAAGGAGCCAATGATTCAAGAACATTAGATTGCTCAGGATTGATGTCTTACCCATTCGTGTAGGGTGTTTTACTGGTAAACGCATCGATAGAAGAGAATTCATCACATACCAATTTAATATTGGCAACAAGGTGTGAAGGCTGCTGAGGAAGAGAAGCCGCCGCGGCCGCGGTTTTCTCGAGCAGGCCAGCAATGATGATGATACTCCCTGAGAACGGCAGGTGGACGTGATTGGCCAGGTCGGGCGTGCAAGTATCTTCCACTCATGTTTATATGTCAGCGCGACACCCTCTTTAATTGCGTAAGCATTCTTAGGCAGCTCATCCAGGAAATCCGGCGACCGTCTATCTGCCCGTCACGAACGCGTATCACGATGCGCTCTGTAAAGAAAACCTGAATAAGTTTGAAAGAAAAAAAATATGAGAGGAAAATATAAAGTTAAAGGTGCATGACCAGCGGAGCTTTATATATGATGATAAATATGATGTCTGAAAATAAAAGAAACACACAACAATGAAGTTCATTTTTGACAATTTCTTTTTGTTCTGTTAATAAACTGCGTACTCAATGCTTTTCTTTCTATTTTTAACTTTTTTGTTTACTTTTTCGGATTTATTATTTGGTCATCAAGATGACTATCGCTCTATGATCGCTATGATAAACGGCCAGTGGCTCTGTGGTGGCACTGGAAAGGTTCTTGGACAATGTGGGGTCTATACATGACCGATGACGCGTCATGGACACACTGCTGTTTGTGAAACATTGAATGCCGAAACTTTCCAAGATAAACGCCACGAACCACTTACTGTCTGGCCGAGGCACGCCTATGTTGAAATCGCCCACAATTACGATGGGAGTGGAGTCGGTAGGGGTGATGCAACCAAAGGTACGCACGCTTGGCGTTTGCGGCACGATCTTCGTCCGTATTACGAGCCACCCATCATCGCCGCGCACGTTCGCGCTTCTCTTCACGGCGGCGTTCTTCGTAGGCACCCTTCCGCAGCCCTCACCGCACGTGACCTACCCATTGTATGGCTGGAAGGGAACTGAGATAACTTTACGTGGTTCGCCTCTATGGCCTGTGGCGTCAAACCGCAATCCATGCTAAACAGTGTCTATTCCAGTTTTACTTTTTTTTATTACGATATCTTTTTATCCCAATACGTTCCGATACTTATCGCGAACAAATGAAGCTCGGGCGTAGCCGGCTCTACGCTTTTGCCTTATGCTTTAGCTGTTTTAGCTCTGGGGTGCGCGCCATCTTTTTTGCCTACGCACACAAATCACCAAAACCTAGCGTATGATAGCTCCGCTGTAAAACGTTGGTGGTGGTGAATTTCGGACCTACGATCACACGCGCAAGGAAACGAGTGTGTTTCCCACTGGGCTAAGTATCCACGCTTGCGGAAGGAGAACGTATCTGAACCATATGAATGCGTTGTAGCTGCGGTACAAAACAAATCTCAAACGAGAAGAGTTTCTGCGAAGGCTTTGTTGGAAGATTTGGTGATGGTGGAATAACGCCATCTCTGGGACCACACGTAGAGCGGACTTCGAGCCTCGTAGATCTCAGGAAAATTTCACTATTGCCAAAATTTAATGCTAAACATGCCACATCCCCGAGGCGTTTCGGTGGTCGCGGGAGGCGCCATCCGTTGGGGCATTGCTTCGCCGACCGAAACGCCACCGATCTATAATTGTTGATGCGCTTCGCGTAACGAAGTCATTGAGTTCATAAGAATGACAAGGCGTGATGGAGGGTTATATGGGTCTCATCCGTGTTTATAACGGTTCAACGGGGATGGATAAGGTGCTAAAGAGCGATATGGGCTTATAATGGTCGGATGAATTCTGATAAGGCTCATAAGGGTTGATAGAAAATGACATTCAACTAGATAAGGAAGCACAGTGTGATATCTTACAATATAGCTGCTGCCCTGACAAATTAAAGCCCTTGTAAGGTCGCTCTGATTGTTCGGGCTCTTAAGTGTCACGAATCGGCCACGTGCTTTGTGCATAGAGAGGGGGTTCACTTGCCCCCGTGTCAGCCGGGCGACAGTTGCTGTGTTATGTGGGGTCACAGGCACCGCGCGGTGTTGGGTGACGCGTCGCGGCAGGTGCCAGGTGGGCGAGTGCCGATTCCGGGAAGTTGGCATTGTGCGCACGGTGTTGGCAGTCCGCCGACGGTCACACGAGTCCACACAGACCAGCCTTGAAAGGGACCGCTGTACAAGGTATTGTGGGTGTGGCTCCCGAGTGCCTGACTAATTGGAGGCGCCGCCGAGGTTAAGAAAGGCTTAGCAACTCTGACCCCGTTCCGCATGCAGTGAGCATGGACCTAATCTTCTACGCGTCCGGAACGCAATCGCCAGCCTTATTGTTGGGTGCGACAGCATGTGTGGTGTCGAAGGCCAGCTTACAGTGCACGCTGTAGGAATGCTGTGCACACGTAAAGAGTGCGTTCGGACGACGGCGTCTTGGAAACACGCACTCGGAGAACTTTGTCTTGTAGACAATAAGCTTGAAGGACAAGGAGGGCCATCAGTCTCCCACGCGGACAAACTTTGAGTACGGCCGCACTACGTGGTATCGATGCCCCTGCTTCCGAGACATTTGCGGCCTAGACGCCGTTAGGATTTGAAACGGTCTAGCGATAACTTGTTCGGGCCTGGCGTGTTTTGCTGAGCCCGTCACTAACTACGGAGAAATGAGAGGGCAACGGAGTTTTGGCGAAGAAGGAAAAGAGCTTTGTTTTCCATCATGTTTATTTTTAAGAGTAAGCCCATCCCTGTGGGTTGTGGCTTAACAAACGGTTGACTCTGATTGGCAACGGAACCTGTGGGACGGGCCAACGGCCCTACCGCCTTTTTTTTCTTTGTGTAATTGGGCTATAAAAATCGGGACGACATGCTGTCCCTCAGACTTGGCTGAAATCAGGATTACTGATAGATCAGTGAGGCTCCGTACCATGTACGTTAGACGTGGCTGAAATCAGGATTGCTGATAGATCAGTGAGCCTCCGTACTATGTACGTTGAAACGAGTCTGGGCTCTAACAGTCATTGAGACAGTCGAAGAGTGAGACTTTGTTTCTCAATTGTTCAAGTTTGTAATGTATTTGTTTTACCTGCCATGTATATAGAAAAGTTTACCTATAAATATTTCTTGTACATCGGATCTGCATCGCTTCCTGTCTGCGTTTGATCAACAACTGCCGATCATCGTCCGAGAAGCTTCAAGTTCCAGCGGTGAAGCGAGGACAGAGAACGAACGAAACTTTACTGCCCTTGTTTCGAGACGTGGCTCGAGCGACATTCCATTTGCACTAAACCACTGTTGAATACTGCGATATACTGATACAGCATTCCGGCGAGATAGCTGTGTTAAAATAGAAGCTTATAAGGACTTTATTAGCTTTCTTTCTCGTTTCCACAGCAAGAGCTCTCACAGAGAAAGAGCACCACAAGTGTACATCGATTGGAAGTCACGTTTTCCACATAAATCCTAAACGATTTAGTTATCTTTCTGCACTGGTAGCTTGTCTTCGGACCCTGATGGAAGGACATAACGGAAATGCTGCACTTGTAATCATAGCACTGTTCCTGTTGGAGAGCGGGAGAGAAATTTATTTACAGAAAGGCAGAGAGGTCGATAGTAACTTGCTCTGGCCTGCTACTCTACACTGGGTAAAAGGGACGGGGAGGGAGAGAGCTGATGAATGATGATGGTATAAGGAAGAGATGCGTATATACAAATTCACAGAGTTGTGGCCTCTCTAAAGCCGTGCGTCCAGCCCAGTGGCTTGGAGAAAAGCTATAGCGGCTCTTGTTACCAGGGCTGCGCTGTTTGCATTAGGCCAAGGACCTAAAAGAATCTTGTCCGATAGTGGTCTCTCATGGATCTTTGCAATGGAAGAGACAAGTTGCTGTCGTTCTTGCGCGTAAGCGGGACACACACAAAATATATATTCAAGTGTTTCTGGCACCTCACAGCATTCACAGTTTGGGCTAGTATCAGTGGCACCTATCATATGTATATAGCGGTTGGTGAATGCGACACCAAGGCGAATCCGGTGCACCATGCTCGTGTGGCTTCTTTTGAGCTTGTGAGGCATACGAAATTTCATTTCTTGGTCTCATTTGTGTAATCGTTTGTGTCGTCGATCTGGTTGGGTCCAGTGTTCTAACGTAGAGTTGCGGTTTGCGCGATGAAGTAGGGCGTTTGTGTCTGTACGTGAGAACGGAATGCGTACTTCACGAACGAAAGCAGTTTTCGCCTCAGTGTCTGCCTGTTCGTTCCCGATCAGACCACGGTGTGAGGGTATCCACTGAAAGGCGACACTGTGGCCATTTCTAGTTGCGTGGTCGAGGCGTTCTGTGATTTCTATAGCCATGAAATAATACGGGCCCCGTCTGAGGACACAGTCAATCGTTTGAAGAGCTGGCTTGCAATCGCAGAATATCGTCCATGCGTTAGGAGGTTCCTCGGAGAGAAATCGAAGTGCCTCCCGGATAGCAACAAGTTTTGCGGCAGTTGATGTTGAGCTATGGTCTAGTTTAAACCGCCGAGCGATGATCATATGTGGAATGACGAAGGCTGCAGTGGAGGCATATGGTGTGACAGAGCCATCGGTATACACGTGTACAGTATCTCCGTACTTTGCAGAAATGTGCCACAGGGTGAGTTGTCTGAGGCCAATGGATGCAACGGATGACATTTAGTAATTCCAGGTATCTGCAATGTAACGACAGGTTTAGGCAGAACCCACGGGGGCATTCTTGGAATACAGGCGGGAGAAAATCTCGACGGCAAAACGCTTTGATGGCGCGATATAGTCCTTGAAAAGCTGGAACCTGGGTGGGTGGCCGGAAGCGATGACAGAGGATGGTGCCTGTGTCGGGTCAACACGCGAAGGTACATTCGAAGAGGCTCGCAGAGCAAGTATACCCCAATAGGACAAGCACGAGCTTCCGCTATTGTTCCATTGGTTGACGTGCATCGTGCGAGGCCTAAACATGTGCGCAATGCTTGAGCTTGAATGCTCTCCAGCGCGCGCACACAGCTAAGTCCCATGCTTGAGAGCGCCGGAATGCGGTACCGTATATACCCTACGAATAGTGCTTGGTACAATTGGAGTAATGACGACTCCGAGGGGCCCTATCTTGTTCCTGCAACGGCGCGAAGGACGTGAACAAAACCAATAACGCAGGCTATTTGTGTGCCAGTGTACCGTCGTGCGCATGCGCAGATGACACATTACGAGAGCGAGAGCACCCACGACAGAGCACTAATGGCATGCCGAAACACCCTTCAAGAGGCAGCAGCAATCTTTCAAAACTTTTTTGGGCTCTGTGAACGCTCTTTCTTCAGGCCAATGAACGTAAGTGCTTCTCGAACCGTATCCCAAATGTTTCTGCTATGAAACTCCGCCAAACTTTTTATATTAATAAATGTTTGATGCCACTAAACTGCCACAATAAAATTCTAGCAAACAAAGAAGTTGGAAGATATTGAACTAAGCACCAAACTTGTTTTATTTTCCCCGCATTTAACCCCCTGCTGGCCCTCCTACACCGAAAGAACAAGCTGGAACAGCAGGCATGTTACCACAGGTAACGCCGATGGGTACACTTTTGTTTGAGCTAAGAGCCGCTGTGGGCTCGCGTTGTGGGATATCAAGGCAAAAACAACACGGCCGAACTCCCGCACCCCCACCCCCACCCCCCTCCCACAAAAAAGACAATGCGTTTCAGGAAGCCGAGAAGCATCGGTGCCATAGCAATACCGTTACCAGATATGCAAGAATTATATCATTTATTTATTATTATTGTTTACTCGCATAAAGAGTACCCGTGCGTAAACTACATGCCACATAAGCGCTAATGTTCCGTGGCGCTTGTTGTGCATCCGATTTCTTAAGGAATCGCGCTAGAGCATAATGGGCGCAGGCACAGATTCTGCTGATGCTTTCCTAACGATTTTCAGCACGCAACGCAGATGGCGGCGTGGGAGGCAAATGCGAAAGCTTCCCTTCGATGGAGGAGTGCCATAAAAGTAATGGGAGAAAGCCAAGTCATTTTTTTCTCTGCAGGCGGAGAAGTGGCCTGTTCGCACTATGAGAGGTAAATGCTTTCTTGCTTACTTTCGGTGGGTGCAGTTGAGATAAGCGATGCCTTTTTAAATTTCTTTTGTTAAAGGTGGCTGCCAAGTCAGAAACCATTGGACGGAAGACTTGTCCGTCTTGATCGTCTTAATGCCGCAATGAACACTCGTAAGACTGTGAACGCAGGGCATAACATTTTCCTGGGCAGAGCTCGCCGTTCTTCTTGTAAGCTTAGCAAGCTGCCCTGCTGGATGTGTTCTGGTCTCTTCGTGCAGCCTCCTTTCTTTATTTGTAATAATCCCGAGTTTCGATTATTACTGCTACCTATTGCTGCTTATGCTACCTCACTGTATACCCCCTCACTACATTTCCCAGGTTGCCTGTAATGGCAAACACACTATGCGCACTAATTAGAAACAAAACATACTAATTGTTTTTACAACAAATAATAAGCGCAAGGCCTGCTGATAAAATAACGCAACTTTCTGGCATTTTCATCAGTGCCTTGAACAAGGTGACGTGCTCCATCAAACGTGTACGACATTAGTGTGGGCAAGTAGTTATATTCTGCTCAAATCAATATTTCATTGAATCTGCTCAAACGAAGCTTTTCATTTAGAATGCCAAAATGAACTTTTTTGATTATTTAGGTGCATGTGTGCCCATTTCATTGTACTCATTTGGGGTTCTTTACGTATGTTTTCTAGCCGGCTGCCTGACTTCCGCGTACCTCAGCCGATTGCGCGGCATCCCCTTACGAATATGGCTGTTGAATTTTAGTAAAAATTCCGTTGACGTCTTGTTGCACAATCAAGAAAACTTTAGTTGAAATATCATGAACCTATCGTTGCAGACTCATTTATCATTGAAAAGTGGCCACCGTGGAGCCATTGTAATTTCATTTACCAATTATTGCATCAGTTTGATATGGTATTGGCATGGAATAAACATTGTATTTTGCTGAAATGGGACACATAAAATGGACACATTTTATGTGTCCCATTGAGCCACAGGTGTGGGTTCGACACTTTAAAGCTTTTTTTTGTGGTCTTTTATTCCAAGACCCATTTTTTCTGTATTGCTATGGAAAATAAATATTCAATATGATAAGAAAGAAAACAGAACATATGAATACATTTTGATCAAGGCCTTAATAAATTTATTTCTCCATCATTTCGTTGACCAGCATCGAAACCAGGCCATTTGTAATGCGGATACACTGCACGATGGGAACTTGGTGGACGTGTGCTCTGGAAATACACCATACGAATAGTCAAGCATATGCACTCTCTCAATATTAAATTGTCCAGGACAGGCACAGATTTAAAAGAATATCACAGTGAACTACTATGCTTTGTTAATTTGTGGCTGTTGATGGGAGTGCACTGAACTTGTGGACCAGATATGAAGGTGGGTCTATTTTATTACATTCACCTGCAAAATGACATTAAATATAAGAGCACTGAAAAATATTATGTGCACAAAAATACATTCCGTGGTTTTATATGCTAAGACCATGGTATGCTGATTTTTTTTTTATTTATACATACTGCAGCCCGTTAGGGCTATGGCAGGAGTGGGTTTACATGCGAAGAAAACTGATTATGATATGGAGAAACAAGAACATAGAAATATAAAGATGTGAAGGAACTATACATTAGCAATAGCATTTTAAAAATTGAGAAATGGGTAACAAACGAAATATAAAAATCTGAAGGAACTATACATCAGCAATAGCATTTAAAAATTGAGAAATCGGTAACAAACGAACTTCGGCAGGTAACAAATTCCACTGTTCAATCATGCGGGGAAAAAAACTGTATTTGAAAGTGTTAGTGCGTGGATGGAGTGGTCTGATATTAGAGGCGTGATAAGCTCTAGTTAAAGTCGGGCAAGCAGGCATTAAAAGGGAGGGATCTGATAGGTGACAAAGAGAGTTCTTATAAGAATATAAAATCTTCAGAGATTCTATGTGCCGCCGCCTAGAAAGAAACTGGAGGCTTAATTCCGTAAGAGCAGCTGACGGTGAAAAGTCTCGGTCGAAGCGACGGTAAACAAAACGAATAGCCTTCCTCTGGACAGACTCAATACAATTAATTTCACATTGTTTATATGGGCTCCATACGGAGGAAGCATATTCTAAAATTGGGGGAATCAGTGTTTTATATGCTACTAATTTAGTGTCTCTCGGAGCAGGAGACAACGTCCGGCCGATGTAACCAAGTTTTTTTAACGCTTTACTACAAATGTAATCTATATGTTTAGACCAAGACAAGGTGGGTGTAAAAATGACGCCTAAATATTTGTATTGAAAAACTCTTGTTAGTGGTACACCGTTGCATATATAATCATAACATACGGGCATGTGTCTGTGAGTAAAAGACATTAGAACAGTTTTATCAAAATTTATGCTCATTTTCCAAGTCGCACACCAGTCACAAAATGAAGCAAAGGAATCTTTAAGGCGCTGACGATCAGCGAGTGAGTCAACTGGGCTGTACATAACACAATCATCTGCATAGAGGCGTATTTTAGAAGTAACATGGTCTGGAAGGTCGTTAATGAACAATAAGAATAGTAGAGGGCCAAGTACGGATCCCTGTGGGACTCCTGAGGTGACATCAACTACCGACGAATCCGCAGAATCATAGCACACGAATTGGGAACGCAATGAAAGGAAACTGGAAATCCAAGACACTAACTGAGGGTTATTTAGAATATTATGGAGTTTCAAAAGCAATTTAGAATGTAGTACAGTGTCAAAAGCTTTGCTAAAGTCAATGAAAATGGTGTCAATCTGATTACCTAAGTCGATGTAATGGGAAAGGTCATGAGTGAACTCCGTAAGTTGTGTTACAGTACTAAAACCGCGCCTGAAGCCGTGCTGAAAGCTGTTCAATAGGTTATTATTTTCAAGGAACAGTATTATATGCTTATAGATTATGTGGTCTAGTATTTTACATGAGGTTGCAGTTAAAGAAATGGGCCTATAGTTAGATAAAAGCTGCCTGTCACCAGATTTATATAAAGGTAGTACTTTAGCTCTTTTCCAGGAAGAAGGCACAACGCCACTATTAAGGGACTTCTGACATATAATAAACAGATATTTAGATGTCCATTGCGAGAATCGTACTAAAAAGGAATTCGGAATTCCATCAGGGCCGGCTGGCTTTTTAGTATCTAAGTTTAGTATGAGATTCAAAACACCTTCTAGGCTAATGTTGATATCATCAATTGCATATGAATCGTTAGTTGCAAATGTTGAACGACTGGAATCATCCGAGGCGAATACTGACTGAAAATATGTATTAAACGCTTCTGAAATCTCTAATGGATCGTTAACAACACTTGATTTTAAAAGATGTGGAAGAAGAAGAGCCAGGAGATATGAAAGACCAGAATTTACGGGGGTTAGACTTGAGCAGTTTCGGCAACTGAACATTATAGAAGAAATTTTTGGCCGAGGTGGTTTTTTTCTGGAGTTCATTTTTTACCTGAGCGTACAAAACGCATGCCTCAGGATTATTCGACCGTTTAGTGCGAAGTCTACCAGCACGTCGCGATAAGTGCAGCAGTTCTCGGTTCATCCAGGGAAGGTTAATGTTTTTTTCTTAGTTTTCAAAGGAACGAATCGATATATACATGATTTTACTATGCTTTCAGAACACGCCACGAGCGCATCAACGTCACTAGATAGTCCAAGTGCCAAAAATGCGTCGAAATTATTGCATAGTTCATCCGTGATACGGACGTCATCAGCTCTGGAAAAGTCTCGAAACGTGGACAGCGTAAAACTTTGGTTATGGATTGGCCGGTTTACAGATAGAAAAACAGCATTGTGATCCGAGATACCATCAATTATTTCGTACTTGTAACCCGTCTTGGCAAAATCAGTGCTGAGAAAAATCAAATCCAGTACTGCGTCACCACGTGTGGGACTGTGAACGACCTGCTTTAAGCCAAGAGATAACGATAATTCAACAAATTTCCTGTTTAATGCATTACCATGATCAAAAAATGAGAGAGACGTCCAGTCGATTCCGGGAGCATTAAAATCACCCAGTAAGACGAAATTTGAGGAAACTAAATTCTCTTGCAGTAAAAGTTGGTCCAGGTTGTCAAGAGTTTCCAACGAACTATTAGGGGAACGATAGAAAACGCATACGTTTAAGAATTGTTTACCGTAGTAAAGTCTGCAGCAGACTGATTCTATGTCTAGCGGAGAGAAGAGGACTTTGAATTTGAAATCAGAGCGAAAAAGCAATGCAACTCCACCACCTCTTTGATTATGACGATCATTTCGCACGGTGACGTAACCTGGTGGTGTAAACTCCGAGTCATGAATACCCGCATGTAACCAAGTTTCGGTGATACCAATAATGTCAGGTGAATAGGACAAAACAAGCGCAAGAAAAAGGGGAAATTTATTAGCTATACTTCTAGCGTTGATGTTCATAATGGTAAGGTCTCTTTGGGCTGTAGAAGTTCGAGCTGTTGCTGACTGTGATGCGGGACCTGTTGTCTTAGAAAAGTTGCGACGATTAGAGATTTTTACAAGGGAGTTGGTGGAATCGCACCAGTTATACCGAATGTTGTCAATTAAAATATGGTCAAACCTAATCTTAACAGAAGACCCATTGTTGCGATGCTGACTGGACGCCTCCCATAGTTTCTTCCGAATTCCACGAACTCTGGGTGAAAAGTCATCAGAAAGCCTAAGTCCGGAATCGGTAAGCTTAAAACCATTCTTCAGCAAAGTAAGCTTGTCATTAAAATCAAGCATTTTCAAAATTACCGGGCGTGGATGGTTTTCACGAGCTCTTCCCAAACGATGGAGGCGTTCGATGCGAGGACATTGAATACCAAGACTCTGTTGAAATAATTTTCGCGCAGTAATGAGAGGTTCCGGAATAATTTTGACCACCTGCGGTTCTTTAGCGTGTACCCAAAATGCAGAATACCAGAGGGTCTTTGTATTCCACCTTCATTAAAGTGCGATCGCCGCGGCCAGAATTGAAATTGCGACGTCGAGCTCAGCAACGTAACGTCGTAACCATGGGCGTACCGTGGCCGGGCAGGGATCAAATACTGCTTTACCTTCTCTGTCATTTATATGATGAAATGTTCGCTCTGCCACAAACAATATATCGATAGAACGAGAAAGCCAATGCTACCTGAATTGTAAATAAAATGGAGATCGTATGAACTCAGCCAAGAAAATTCCGAAAGTTGTCACAGAGCATTATAACCTACTAGATAACAATTTCTAAGACAAATTAGACAACATAATTTAAGACCACGTTTCTGTGAGCACAAATACATAATATACTATCGTACATACGTTACCCACACCTCCAGTTCGTTGCAATCAACAGGTATATATTGTTTAAGATGGAGCTCTTGAATATACTTGGTAAACGACTGGCAAAATTTGCAGCTAACAGCGTTTAAATTAGCGAAGTATTGTAGTTAGTGTAGAGCTGATCGTATGACCCGTCCCACTCTATTACTTCTTTTTCCATGCGCAACACCATTTATTAACACCTTGGCCTTTAAATTATTAAAACCACACCGATAATTTAGGCGAGATAATTTGGCGCGGGATAAATGCTCAGTGCTAGGTCAGAAACTGGTGGCGTCGATCGCATTCGCTATGAGCACTTACTTTTTACACTTGTAGAAGAGGGGAGACATTATGGCTGCATTCGATTGACGACGTATGAGCCGTCCTGTTTCTTTTTTGTTTTCGATGAGCTGCGCTTACAATACCAGCGTCATTCATTTTCGACCACGAACGAATTTCTCGACTGGTAATGGCTCTCTTCCGCGGCTTCCCCTAATTAGCGAATCGCAATCATGAAATTCTATCCCGATCGTAATTGCACAGTGTGACACACGTATAAAACGTGGCCATGTCACCGTTCCTGACACTTATTCAATCGCAACTTTATGACCATACAACAAAAAGACGGAATAATAGAAAGACTGTTTATAAAAACAGCTGTTGCATGAGTCATACTGCAAGTTTACCACGTACAAAACATTACATTGAAAAATTAGAT
The DNA here is from genome assembly GCF_050947875.1 of Dermacentor variabilis. NCBI lineage: Eukaryota > Metazoa > Arthropoda > Arachnida > Ixodida > Ixodidae > Dermacentor > Dermacentor variabilis. Next base: position 19,494,864 of record NC_134572.1, on the reverse strand, counting down.
CTCGCAGTATTACTTGCCACAATCACAATCTCATTCTGAAGCATGCCGCAGTGGCGGACTCCCAGGATCACTTTGACACCCTGGGGTTGGTTAAAGGGATCGTAAATGTGAGTACACAAGCGTTTTGGCATTTTGCCCCATTGAATGTGGTTGTGGCGGCCACAGTCAAACACGCGACTTCGAGCTCGACAGCGCAACGCCACAGCCATTAAGCTACCGCGGCAGGTATACGGACGAACATACGAATAGAGCAACCGGCATCCTTGTTTTAAGTGGTATGTTGCAGTGAAATTCAAGTGATATGACCATGACTACCCTGCCTAATTTATAATCCTAGTATAGAGGCCGGGCCGCAAATTGTTCAGCTTAAACCGATGACATGTCCCAAACCTTCGAGCTCGATTGAAGGCGTGTGCGACACGTTACGCAGGCATCCCGGGCCTCACGCCTTCGCTGCACCGGCACAACGCAAGCTGTTTTGACACCGGTGCCGCCCGACGTGGGAGTGGCCCGCATCAGTCCTAGACTAATGCCTCAGGACCTAAATAAAGTTCTTCATGCCACACCATACCGGTGCCGCGCACCACACAGGAATTAAACATTCACCTGGGAGAGCCGTATGAACACGCAACACGAGAAAAGTGCTCCCCGAAGATAAGAACTATCATCGGCGCCACTGTTGCACCGCTGCTTCCTTCGTGCACGCTCCCACGCAGCAGCCGATGGCAAACCTCAGCGTCACACACGTGCTGTGTTGTTATCCGGAATGATTGTGGCACGGACGGGATACAAGCACATAGCACTTTTCGTCTTCCAACCTTTTCACAAAAATGCATCTCATTGTAGTATTACAGCAAACACACACGTGCTAAGAGCAGACCACAAGGACCACGCGCACGCGGAGACTACAAAAATATGCAAAATGGCGGCCAAGAAAACGTCCGAAAGAAAAGAACAATGCTGCCAGTTTCTTTTTTAGAAATGTACGGTCTAACACGTTTAAAAATAACTTTTTTTTTATTGATATCCAGTAACCTTTTTCGAAGCTGTAAGCTTTGAACAAAGGGTGTTACGCTAAAATACATTGTTGCGCGAACGACTGTTGACTGCGTTGACACAAGGCTTTAACATCGAGGGTAATGTAGGGGCTTGGCCTCGGAGATGGTTACATTTTGTAGGCCCGCCATTTTAATTTGAGGCCACAACTAAACCATGGTAAATGGCCAGCATGCTGACGCTCATATCGCTGATATTGCTTGTTACTATATATAAAAAAGCAGAAAATAAGAAAAACGCCCAAACAACTCGCTGCTGTTCTTTCTTATTTTTCGTTCTTTTTTGTTATTGCGAGCGACAGAGAACAGCTGCAACAAGCTGCAACCGCTAGGGTGCCTGAATGGTCCTCTCGTTTCTCACTTCTCCGAAGCGGCAGAGAGCACAGTATGCTGTCACCTTGGCTGACCACAACCTTTTCTTCTCCTTACACTCTTCTGGTGAGGCGTTGTCATCGCTTGTCACATGCTTGTCATTCTTAGAAGAACGCCCTTGTTCTGAGCGATGGTGTGTTTTCGGCGACTCTAGCACTCTCCAAGGCTCCTTTCTTCCCACGTCAACCCAATAGTGGGGGGGGGGGAGGAGGGGTGCCGAGGCCAATGTAACGAATATTGCTGTGTTGAGTACGTGTTAGCTCTCTGGCACGCAGCACCTTCAGGCGCCAAGTCTCCTTTCCATGTGACAACGGCACGTCGATATGCCACCCGCATTCCCTCTTCTCGCCACCAGCCGCGTCCTATGTTTAGGAGAAGCATATACGACGGGACCAATTTTACGGTAACTTACGGTGCCTTGCAACATTCACATAAACTGAACCACACAACAACTCAGTGAACTTCATACTGACTGAGGAGCTCCCACTGAACTGGGACAGAGTAGGAGCGAGGGGGGGGGGGTAACGTCATTCATGTAAACTTAAGTTCATTCCATGTCACACCTTATGTAACAAAATTAAACGAGAAATCAATATAACGTCGTTGACGGAAAAAAATATGGAGCGATGCACAACAAAAGTTTAATTGAACTCTCGTTGTTCTGGTTCAGTGAGTGTTCAAATTACATGCAATATGACGTGAATCGATAATATTACAATGGAACCACAACGGAAATTCAACGCCCATTTTCGTAAGGGGATCGTGCGCTTCGGTATAGAGCAGAAAATGAAATCACCAATAAGGACGAAAAATAGAAGACTATAATAAAGACGAATGCATACGATCGGGGAGCCTTACATGGAATATGAGCGCGAACATGTCTCCTCGATGCACTCTAATTGCAGACTGCTCCTTTCCTTCTGCCTGCTTTATCGCAATTCAGCCGAAGCAAAGTGCGACTGCTGACGCAAGTGCCAAACCCAGATGCCACCGTTTTTGCCTCGAGGTGGGCGGCTTTGTGGCGGCTGCGTACAAGCACAAGATGCACTGCGCCAATGCTGTTCATATCACTTCTGGGAATAATACAGCACTCGCTCCACTGCACCTCTGAAGGCAGAACCGAGGCAAACAAGCACATCGTCGAACGGAGCTGGGACCTCATCGAGCAACGCGATGCCCAGCTGCGCCCTCGGCACTCCTTTTTGTCGTGTATAATTTGTTTTCGATTTCCCCTCTAGGCAGGCGTTATACGTACGTCTGTCTATTTGGGGACGGCGGACGCAGACTCTGAAAGTAGTTCGCGTCACTTATTTATGATGTTGATTATCATGGTATATCTTTTTCTCTTGTTTGAGCATAGTAAACCGCCAGATAAATGCAGACAGAATTCGCTGAACTGTCAAGAGCTATCAAGTAGAAAGTTAGGAATATTCAAAATTATGACGTGGGAAAGGTTGAGGAAGCAGCAAAACATGGCCGCAGCATGAAATCACGGAGAAGAAAACTTAACATAGGAAAAACAAAATGTATGCACTCAAGATTAAGCTGGATACTGCCACAAGCAATTTTTATGATATAGTAAAAGCACCAGGAGAATTCTACACTGATCAGTACATGCACTACCCAGAGCAGCCACCCTACCTTCATTCGAAGTAGTGATGTACAGGATACAGAAGCTCCTTCTATAACTAGCGATGAAGTTAGAAGGGCCTTTCAAGAAATAACCCGGGGAAAACTGACAGGAGAAGATGGAATAACAGTCTATGCTTGATTGCAAACTTTTCAAGCATGATATCTCTTCCATATTTGATTATATAGAGGAGATATCATGCTTCAAAAGTTTGCGGCCTTTTATACTCAATGCCTCACGACTTCAAGTGTAGCAGAGAGCTGGAAAAGTGCCAAAATTATGCTAATCCACAAGAAGGTAGACGGTAAGGAATTGAAGAATTATAAGTCCATTAGCTTGCTTTCAATATTGCATAAAATATTCACCAAGCTAATTTCCAATAGAATCAGGGCAACAGCTCCCTTCAATACACCAAGGGAACAGGCTGGCTTCAGTAAGGAATATTTTACCGTGGAATGCGTCGTTGTCATCAATCAGGCAATTAAGAAATCTTCGCAGCACAATCAACCTCTCTATATGGCTCTCATAGTTTATGAAAATGTACTTGATTCAGCAGATATTCCAGCAGTCATGGAAGCATTCGATAATCAAGCAGTACATGAGGCATGCGTGAGTATCTTCGAAAATATGTGCAAAGATTCTACAACCACCTTGCTTTTCCACAAGGGAAGTAGAAAATTACCTATCACGAAAGCGGCAAGGCAAGGAGGTACCATCTTTCCGAGGCTATTGACTGCATGTTTACAAGATGTATTCAAGCTATTAGAGTGGGAAGGCTTAGGACTGAGAATAAACGGCGACTATCCCAACAACCTTCGGTTCGCAGACGGCATTGTCCGGTGGAGCAGCACTGAGGACGAATTACAATAAATGACTCGGAACCCTTACTGTGCAAGAGTGGAGTTCAACGTCAATATGCAGAAAATAAAACTGGAAAAGGAACAAGAATTTAGGATCTCCAGTCAGGGTTCGAATGCATACGGCAGGCATTACGAAATTGTGACTGGGAGCTTACCACTGACGTTGAAAATAAGTCTACAATCATTTTATTCTACCGGTAATAACGTATGCGGCAAAAACGTGGACGTTAACAAAGATGTTCCAGAACATGTTAAGGACCGTGGAAAGACCAATGCAACGAAAATTGTTAGGCATAACGTTAAAAGTTAGGAACAGAGAGGTGAGCAAGCGGGGATAGCCGATATCGTAGTTGACATAAAGGCAGAAAAACTGGGGCTAGGCAGGCCATGTAATGCGTAGGGCAGATGGACAATTGGTCGGTGCACTATTATAGTTATAGAATAGGTGCCAAAGAAATAGTAGAGCAGTCGAGGACGGCGGAAAACTAGGTGGGGTAATGAAATTACGAAACTTGCAGCCAGTTTCTTCGGAGGTGGAGTTACTGCGGGTTATGGCGAGCATGGGCGTGGTATCGCAACGGAGTCGACGGTGATGGTTTGCTGCTGGACAGCATTCAGATTGCCTAGCCGACTCGCCTAGGGAAGACGACTCTATTAAAAGCAGATACTTTTATAGAGTGAGGACAGAGAGTCCTGATGTAAACTGAGACTTTTAACTTGCTCCTGCATAGAGTGGGCTTCGGTACTGGAGCCGCGTAACCAGCTAAATAAACACGTTTTCTTTCGTTTTCTACCCGCCTGACGTAGTAGCAAAAGGGCTTGGTGGATTCCATGCCCTGAGCGCCACGTTAGCCGCCACAGGGACCAAAAAGTTGTTGCCCTGAGTTGAGATTTACACAGCCCAAAGAGCTTCAGTCAGCTAGTTTTGCCAATTCTGACATTTGGTAACGAATATCATGACGGAGTACATTTTCACTTAAGAGTTGATGAAATCTGACCATTCCACTAGCGCCGTAGCTGACAAAGACGAGTTGTCATTTTTCAAAGCAAACCTAAATTTAACGAAAATCAGGCTTGAACTTTGCAATACTAATATAGCTAATAAAATTACTTTCTTTAATGCCCTTCATTAACCGAAAGCGTAACAAACGCTGCACAAGCGACACGTCTACTGAATCACTCCAATCCTTGTTAGTTGCTCAGTCGAGAGTCGTTAATTAGACATTTCATATTGGCACGTGTACTTGTCTTTATCGACTGACCACGTTTCACTGCCTAACAAATGTTATTGCACAGCGCAGGACGCGGCTGCACGTATGGGAAATTTGTCGAAAGGAATCGATGGTTCTATCTGCTGTCTGTTGTCACCGAAACTTGCGTCATCTGATTTCATCTATACGCGACGCCAATGGTATATATATTTCTGCAAGACATGCGGGCACCAGCGATTGCTCTGGAACCTTCGAAGATTGATGTATAAAAGCAGATGCGCTTGACCCGCTGATGATATTTTCGACAATCGCCGAGTGTTCGCAGGCATCGTGGTGCTTTGAGTGGTTCGCCGAACAAAATACTAGTTTTGCCATTCACAGTTTTGCTGCTTTCTTCACCGTCACTATCACGGGACAACAAGTAGACGCATAACGCACGTTGATACCACAGCTGATAAAACCTGTTCTGCGCACGTCATTCTAACTCATTTATGTACTTTATCGTCTCGGGACGCTATTCTATCTAACATTAATCTGAATATTCTTCTAGCTTCAGCCATAAATGAACCCTCGGCACTGGTCAACAATTTATCATCTCACATATATAAAACAGTGGTTGGTTTATTCTTGAGTGTTTATGCAGAAGCACTCGGGTAGCTCGATGACCTATTATTAGCGTGCGTGGGGATGAGCGGAAGTGCATAATCGAGAATGTAATGCCGTTTATCTAAGACGTGCCTGTCAATCTCCAGTGAGGCTGCTCTGAGCCAGCTTCAGTGGCTTTCCATGAGCAATGCGTTGAGACAGATGGTGAAATAACAAACAAGAGGACAATCCAAGCATTTAATTGAAGGAGTAAGGTGTTGCATGTCGCTTGGAAAAGAATAATACAGAAGCGGGTTCCTCACACATCATCTCGCCATGACGTAAGATAAAGATAACATTCGAACGCATTTATATTAAAAGAGCATATGAAGTTCATTAACACCAACGAAAAAAAAACTTAAGCTGGCAACCTTGGCAAGTTACCTAGGATTTATGGTGGCGGAAATAAGCCACTATAAGTACTATTCAGACGGACAAAGAAAAAGTAATAGAAGCAACGCCATAATTCACTAATCTGAACGCTCTCTTTGCATTTTCGCCGTAATATTTTAACAAGCTATGGTCATTTGTCGGAAATATTAAGCGACAGTTGCGTCTGTTCGTTTTCTATAATGTGTGGTTGCTTGAAGTTGTGCACAAGTTCCCAAATTTTACTATCGCGTGTTTCTTATTTTGCCATCTATCGCAATCTACGCCACAGGAAGCTCGTACCGTCCACCATTGAACCCGCTGAGAATTCCTCTATTTATGTGCAGTGCGTGCTTTCCGCGAAGCTTCACAGATGGCACGCCTGCCACCCCATGGAATTGTACCCAAAGGGAGCAGTAATTCTTAAGATAGCCGAACACGAGGTAACGACCTCGTAGACCCCATGGGTATCTCTCTCAATGGTGTCACGACCATGTACAAGTACCTTCCTGCTGTGACTAGCCACTCTCAAGGGTCTTCTTTAATCGCTTTGCGCATTACAAGCACTACATTGTTACGTTCCGTTGTTGCTTTTGTCTTGGTTACCGACGACGCTCTGGAGAATATTTGATTGCTTTGTCCATGTGGGGCGGGAGAGCTGTAACGTTGACCTATTTGGAAATTCTGGTGAGAAACTCAATCGTACAATCCTTGAGATCAGAGAATTTCCAACAAAAATTGCTGGAAGAAAATCTGGCTCTGGTGTCTACGGGAGCTGCTAGTATGGCGGTTCAGCAAGCGCGGCAAAAATGCGCACGTTATGAGTTCAGACAAACTTCATCTTTCTGGCTTCTAGCCGCTTCGAGACTTTGAAAACTGATCGTTTGTTACGCATACCATTACATTTAAATGCACCAATTCGCCATGAATATCCATGTGCGTGGAGACTTACTTACTTGCCATATTTAGAGAACTATTGTGGCTTGCAAATTTCGAAAGAAAAAGCGTCCGAAATTACGCCACAAGGATGCCTTAACCCGGAAGATTCGACAAATAGATGTAGTGCTCAAAGTTTCCACGTTGGCGGAACGATCACAGAGCCAAAGTCGTCTCCAGTAATTTTTGTAGGAAACTCTGTCTACAATTGAAAACACATCTGTCATTCACGTGCAGGCGTATATGCAAAATTGTTATATCTGATAAGCTGTCCCATGGCAACATCGAATAGACGTTCTTCGAAAGCGCTCCTAAAAGATGCTTCGGCTACATGCGGATGGCCCTTTCCGATCGTCCGGCTTCAAATCAGAGCGCCGAGAGGATCTCCCTGTTTACACATTGAAGTAGCCAAGAAATGTGGTCGGTTTCTGGTCACGTGGACCCCCCTCCCCCCTTCCGGTTCCTGTTGCATTGGCGAAGGGGGGCTCTCACTGCGCCTGTTCGCCGTCATCGCCACGACGTCTCACGTCTAGACATAGCCGATGGTGGCACTGCGCCAGACAGCTATATCTCCTACTCTCTCGCTCCGCAAGTAAGATACGAGAACGAATCAAAAAGTATTTGCCCCTATTATTTTATTAGCCAGAATAACGTGTCACGTGTCAGTATATACAGGAAAATACAAATACCTATTCTACGTATTTTACACTATTTTTGCACATAGTCCCCACACCGGTTTAGACATTTGTCTCATCGCAGTACTAAGTTTGAGATGCTCCTGTCGCAGAATTTGTGCGGCTGACTGTGGAACCAGCATCGGACTGCTGTCTTGGATTCATTGTTGGTTGCACCTGAATCGCTCGCCTGCCAGTAACTTCTTCAGCGGACCGAAAACGTGGAAATCACTAGGAGCAACGTCCGGAGTGTATGGTGGGGTTCCAGGCTCTTCCACTGAAATGATCGGAGCTTGTCGGCGGTTCTGATTGCCGCATGTGGCCTCGCATTGTCGTGGAGAATAACTGCTTTATCCTCAACGATAATATTTCGGCGTTTTCGTCTGATTGCGATCAGCAGACGTGACAGTGTGGAAGAATAACTGTCGGCATTGATGATTGCACCTTGTGGCACGAAATCCAGCAGGAGTGTTCCACGTGCGAAATGTCGTCAGTCGTCGACGCACGTGGCCTCCCTGAACGCTCATTGTCATGCAAGTCTTCACGGCCTCTTGCCAACTTCCACCACCACCACTTCACACTTGTCAAAGCGAGACACCTTTCTCCATACGCGGGCTGCATTTTCCTGTAGATTTATATGAGTGTTGCTTCCCTTGCTCCCCAGCAAACAAATCACACTCCATTGGTCGTACGCCATGGACGCGTGAAGCACAACCGCTTTCTTCAACAACTGACAGCAGCGTTGTACCGGAGTTAAGCCGGCAGATAAAGCCGGGCTGGTCCAAGAAAGGTCCGCCGCTGGGAATAGATGTTTGCTTCGCAGTTACATAAGTAATTTGGCTAAAAATAAACTGGGACAAATACTTTATCATTTGCCCTCGTATATGCTATTTAGATTCGGAGTTGCTCCAAGATCGGTCCGCTCAGATTCGGAAGATCACAGCGACCAATCAAAGATGCCATAAGGTTTAGGATGACCCGCATGCAGTGGAGTGTCGGTTCTTGCCATTACGTCGTCAGGTCACTTTTGAATGAATCGAATAAGATGCGTTTCAATGTACAGGCATGGTACTGGGCCACCACTAGACACTTCATCTATTGTTGGACTGCACAGCAAATGTGAGAGGAACTAACCTTTTTTCTGGCCGAGTGCTTTTGCAATGAGAGCAGTAAAGTTGCATGCTAGCCTCGAAAAGTCGCGGAATATGTTGATTTCTTGGGAGAATAAGTGAATATTTAGACATAGAACCTAAAAACCAAATTAATTTTTAGCCAATGCTCGCGAACTTGCTATGAACATGCATGTATACTTAGAAATACAGCATAAATTAACTGTTTTGCTTATCATTCTTGCAATCACTTCAAAAGTCTTCGACCAAAAATATTAAGAGGAGCTTCCTTCGCCCTTGCCAAAGTTTTTGTTTACGTACAAAGTATTGCAAATAAAATGTCTAATATCTTCTGTCCTAGAAACGGAGAGCCCAACGCACAATACAACAGCATACAACACGGAGATGTTCTTAACCCATTAAAGACCAGCGTGACCATATGGTCACGTTAGTCTGCACAGTGGATTCCAATTAATTAAGATTAACAAAATGGCACCAAAATCGCCTTTTACGTGCTGTTTGGAAGATTAGAGTTCCCTTTATGGATACCAAGTGGCAGCAGCTGTCAGTCGTATTGTGGGAGCCCCTCGCAAAGGCGGGAATAAGTGTTGCTCTGTGAGTAGCGTTGCCATGCATCACTCCAAGGAGTAAGTGTGTTTTTTTTTTCAGTACTTGTTTAAGCAATAGTCAGATATCCTTACCTCCGTATTGCTCTTTGAATATGTGACCTTCGATGAACATTTATGAAAGATTAATGTTTTATTTATCCATGAACGAACGTGTTATCTTGCGCGTTGCCATGTGGTCACGCTGGGCCTTTAGGCTACCTAACTTTTTATTTTTTTAACTGCATTCTCATCTCTTGCACGTCTGCTGGCGCATTCTCGCAGTGGTTATTCCTTATATTATTGTCTGAATAGGTTGATGTTGGAAGAAATAGCGAAGCTAGTCGTAGACGAAGGTGACCACGTGTTAGTGATTTATATCGAGCTGCCAGAGGCTAGCACCTATTCGGATGAAGACTCGGCCGATGAAGACTCAGGTTGGCTCATTGGCAATCTAAGCAGGTGGCAGCTATGAGCCGGCGCTGAAACGCGGAAAGCCTATCCCCTTCGGGTATAAAGTATGGTGCCTAAATGCCAAGAACAGATACATTGTAAACTTCAAAGTGTATCAAGACAAGCAGGGGATCCCGGAACATCTGAAAAATATGAAAGTACTTCGCAAAACCAGCGGTGCCACTTCTTCAAATGGTGGAAGAACTCGCAGCAGAGACGCACGACCTTCCTTTCGTTTTCTATTTTGATAATTTATTCACAAGCATGCAGCTACTCAGGCATCTCAAGGCACAGGGCTACGAACGCATGGGCACAGTGAAGCAGAACTGCGTTCCCAAAGAGTGCCCTACCGCTTGACCAGAATTCATCAAGCGCCAACCTCGCGGGTACGAAGATACCGTGCTGAGCGACGAACGGGATAATTGCTGTCCGCTGGATATACAATTCTGTAGTAAAGATCGTCAGCACCATTCACCGCATAGAGCCAATGTCATCTGCAGACACGTACTCTCGTGTTGAGAAGAAGCGAATCAAAGCGGCCCGTCCAAACACTGCTGCTCAGTACAAGTTTTATAGGAAGTACGGACCAGATGGATGCAAATGTAGGCGCCTATAGGATTGAATCTGTGGCAAAAAGTGTTGATGGCCGATTTTCTCTTGACTTTGTAATCTATCAGTAACGCTCGGGCACTAATTCGTAGCGCAGGGTTCAACGTCACGCAGGTGGAATTCCGCAGGCAAATTGCACAAAGCTACCTGATGCGAAGGGACAATAAGCCTAGAGGACCTGGTCCACGCAGAATCCCAAAGACAGGTGATGTCCAAAATGGTACACGGTATGATCAAGTGGCCCACTTTGTTGCACCAATACCTAATGGCAAGAGGTGGAGGTGTGCATGAGATAATTGCAACAGCGCGGTGCGCACACAATGCACAATGTATGACGTCGGCATGTGTATTCCATGATTTAAACCATATCACACTAAATAAGTGCTCGACTATTCGGTGTGTATGTTTTTTGTGATGTTTCATGGCTTGAAATAAATGTTTTTAACTTCGCGTATTTTGCTGTAGCGTAAGGGCCCAGTGTGACCATATGGTCACGGGCTATATTTCAAAAACTAATTAGGCACGAGCAATAAATTCTTGCATGTGAATCATTACTATAAAGATAAGCTAATATATTAGATTTATTTCAAGATAGCAAGAAAAAAAAAAGAAACCGGTCTCTAATGGGTTAAGAAGTGGTTATTGCACAGTTTCAATTTTTTTTTACTATGCTAGAAAGCGGTAGTGCAAAAGAAAACACATTGTACGCTTGGAAGCACATATTTGTATAGGTGAACATTTTGATGGTCTCGCACGATTTGTTATTCGTCATATTGGCATCGACTAATTTGGAGCCTTTGTTTTCACCGCTGTACCTTGGTGATCACAGTTGGAACATAGACCAAAGGCATGTTCCATACCATGCCTCATGCGTTGTGAACAATGTCAACTCGTTCGCGCTCGATTTACTTGGCACATATTAATGCACATTGGGCTTACTTTGTTTTTGTTGCACTGTGAACGAGGGCCTTTAGAAATTCGCTTCAATGAAGCAATTGCGCCTACTAAGTAGACATGGCCGCAACAACACAAACATTTACCTGTTTGTTCGGCATATGAGTACACTTATCATAAGAAGCACTGAACATGGCAGATCTGAGAGAAGGAATAAACATATGGTTAGCCGCTTGACGGTTCAAGAAACTTTTCTGTTCAATTGTTCTTTTATCTATAGCTCCTTGATCAGATGCGGTTTGTGTGGTGAAGACTCATTCGCATATACTTGTACGAGAGCACTTCGCTTCACATTAAATACAAGTCTCCCTAGCAAAATATTGGGAAATGGATGGTGACGTGCACTGCAATTGAATGGTCGCGGCTTTTCGAGAGCTGAACTAAGGCGCGCGTGTTTTCTTGCACAAGCAGCATGGCTCATTGCGTGAGCTGGAGGTTTAGGATTCGTTGCCAACTAGGCTGCCAAACACGTTAACCACGTGAAGCGACAATCAATGAGATTCTTTCCAACATCTCTTCATAGACCTCCAGGGGATCTCTGCGTAAATCAAGACGTGATAAGTAGCACCACAGTCATGACCATCAATCACAATTAGTGCCTTTTATCTTAGGTCACTCAGTTAAAAAAAAAGCCTCAGTTTGTGGCAGTTTTGCATCAGAACTGCAAGTTGGGCCAGTTGGTTGGGATTCATGGTAAGGTTTCTAACGGCGCACCCAAGACAAGGACAACAGAAGGAACAACAGCGCCGTATCATCACTTTATTCCTTCTGTTGTCTTTGTCTTGGGTGCGCTGTTACAAACCTTACCACGGATGTGGCAGTTCTAATGGAGAACCTGAATTGTTCTCCAACAATGGGCGACAATATACTTTTGTAAAATAATCGAAGGTTATCCCTTTCGGTACCTACAAACGTCTTTCAGAACGTAAACCACAGGTTGCAAAAGATAGCAAATAAATAAACACTGTTGTGGCTCCAGAGTACATGTTAGAATGGCCAACGCTCTGTGTCGGGGACTGTTTGTTTGTTTAGGCACTTGTGAAACGCAAGTGCTTGCTGTTAGAGCATGAAAACTAGCGTGACACCGTGCACCACTAAATCCCCAAGAGAGCTATGGCATGCTTTCGACAACAAGTGTGTCGACAGGAGAAACGTTCTCGATGCACACTCCCCTCGATTTCTTGCCATTTAAACCTTCCTGCGTCCCATCCCTTACATTGTCGCTGCATATAATTGCTTATGCAGTATAAGAATGCAGGCAGTTCCATACTGATATCCTACATTATAAAATAAATTCGATGCAAGTCTATAAATGCACCTGCAGGTAGCACCATCCTCTTCCCCTTCCGTGCAATGGGACATGTTTGTGCGCTAAGCGTTAATCAGGAAATAGAGGGCGCTCACATTATAGAACGTTATGGATATATATTTGATGTTTACTAGCAATTCAACTTTCTCAATAGGATATGATGCTGTAATCCTGCGCAGTAATCTGCCGCGCAATTATGTGAAGGCCCTGGTATGTCGGTGCAATATATGGAAGTACTCGACATTACTCTGACATACCAGGGCCTTCACATGCAATCCGGTATCAGGCTGCTTTACGACGCGAAATGTTAGTAACGTTTGCGCAATGCCCGTCTACAAACCCACATTCGGTATGTTTTTTTGTGCGTGTGTTCGCGTGTGCGCTGTAATTTATGTAGGAAAGCAAGAAAGAGTTTCTGTTAAGCGTAACAAAAAGCAGCTATTTTATAAACATACCGAACACAAACTTGTCTTCCTTGCCTCCGGAACAGAATAAAAGCACCCTTGAGGCTCTAAAAAAATAAGTAACTTCTTACTTGGCATGCATGTCATCGTAACACAACAAAAATCCTGAGCGCTTCTTCTTGCGACGATGTGTTATTTCCTCTTAGTACTTCGCTATTTTCGCCTGAAATTGGCTCGAAAGCTTGAGGCTTAGTGGTAGGCCTTGGAAAATCTGGATGTTCGCAGAATATCTCCTTGCGCCTAGCACACATGCGTTTGGCCGGTCCTATTTGAGGGCACAAACCATCTGATGGGCGACGAATGATACGAATAGATACACAAGAAGTAAGAGAGAGCACCAACGCTGTCAAGTATTACTGTGTTTCATGGTACTGTATTATTATTATTTTTTTGAAAACCTATAAGAACTTGACAAGAAAGAGCAAGTGAAAAGCAGGCTGGCAAGTGCCACCGGCAGGGGCACAACGCCTGCCTGCTCTTCAGAGAGGAGACAGACAAACAGACAGACGCAGAAATTTACTAATGGTCCTGAGGAACTGCACTAGGGTACCTCCCTTTTCACGGAGACCCGTAGCCGTCGCGGGCAGCACCCACGTCGGGGTCGGAAGATCGTGGTCCTCCGCCCTGTCGCAGGCCCTCTGGACAGCCCGTAGTTGCTCTGAGAGATCGCCGCTCTTAAGGGCTGCCTCCCAGTCGGTCAGAGTGGTTAGCGATGAGCTGCGTAACGCAGGGCATTGCCAGAGCATATGGGATAAGGAACAGTACGCCTGCCCACAGTCTGGACAGTGGGGTTCTACATTAGGCGCGAAGTGACTGAATCGGCCCCTGGAGGGTAATGACCGCGTTTGGAGCAAGCGAAAGGCCGGCGATTGTGAGCTATTAAGTTTAGGATGTGGTAGCGGAAAGGCCCGCCGAGCAAGTTGATAATGTGCCAAGATTTCATGGAAGGTGAGAAGCGAATCCCTGCACCATCCTAAGTCGCCGCCCGTGAGTCCACCTGAACCGCCGCGGTGTGTAAGACCTCGCGCACAGTCATGGGCCAACTCATTGGCGTTAACAACCTCAGAGTGCACATTGATTCCCATATAGGCCGGGAACCGCTTGATGATACGAAAACCAGCAGCCCCCTCGCTGCCGAGGATGGCCGCCGCCTCCTTTGAGATCGAGCCGGAGGCCAACGCTCGGGCAGCAGACCTGGAGTCTGTAAAGATAGTGGGACGAAGAGGGTCCTTCACTGCTATAGCTATAGCAACCTGCTCGGCTACTGTTGCAGAATCCTTCCACACGGATGCTGAGCTTGAGTGCCATCGCAGTAAACCGAAACTACGCCATAGAGATCAGAGCGCTCGTACTGGGCGGCGTTAACGAAACATGGCAGATTCGGAGTGGCCGCAGCCACTTTTAACAAGGAACGAGCCCTGGCTACCCGGCGCCCTACATAGTATTGAGGGTGGACGCTACGCGGCATGGGATCTACCTTGAACGTATCTCCGACCATGGGTGATAGGGTCCCGTTGCGCTCCGTGATTTCCTGGTGACCGCACCTAACGGATTCGAGGATGCGTTTCCCCGCTCGCGATGATGAGAGTCGCATTATTTGGGCCACTCCTTGGGCCTCGATCCCCTCTGACAGGGTGCTGCGCATGCCTAGTTGCATGAGACGCACGGTGCTGGTAGTGAGTGGTAAACCCAGCACGCGCTTAATGCTTCTGCGCATGAGGGCGTCGATTTTGGCCTCATCCGTTTAGACCAGCGCAACGCGGAGACTACATAGTTAACGTGGCCCATCAGAAACACGTGGTAGAGTCTGAGGAGTTTGCTCTCGCTTAACTCCCCCCTCCTGCGGTTCGACACCCTGAGGATAAGCCGAAGCATATTCTCCGTCTTGGAGGTAATGCGGGCTATTGTTTGTGAGTTGCCCCCGCGAGATTACAGCAAGAGTCCGAGGACCCTGATGGTATCCATGCTGTGGATTTGTTGTCCATCCCTCGTATAGAGGGCTATGAGAACTTGATCTAGGCCCACCCTAAGGGAGGTTAGGTGCTCCACAACCTTAGTTCAGAAAGGAGGAAGCAGAAACATAGAATTGGCAGATAGGAAGAATGGGAGCACAGTAGTGGACAAATAAGAAAATAAAAATTGCCACATAAATCATTAGCTTGCGGTTGTATGAGATGTGGGGCCGTGGCCATTTCGTAGGTCTTATTTTATACGCATAGCAATTATTCGAACACTCGAGGCGGTCGCCGCTGTCACCGCGACTGCCGTCGCCTGCTGTCCCAGGTTCGACGGTGCATGTGGGCGTGACAAAGAGGGAGAGCCGAGAACGGTCCTTCTTTATGCGCGCAGACTTCCCGCTCATCCAGCATTGGAGGTCACCTACAATGCCGAGCTTTGTAGGCGCGGCAACAGTTGAAATGTGGAAGGGAACGTTCGCTATGGAAGAAGCACGCGCGCTGCCTGCTTTCAGTACTCCTCATCGCGCTGCGTTGTGACCACGAGTGATGGCGGTCATCTGACGAACTCTTTTCTTGTGTGTCTTTGAGCGCGCGACACTACGGGGTTTAGCTAGTAAGCGAATGTTTGCGTTATTATGTACCACACATTAGACAGGTTATAGAGCCTGCAAAACATGGTTTACTGGAGATCGCGGGGAGAGGCCTTCATCCTGCAGTTGATATAGATATATATAGCTTGATGATGATGATGATGATGATACTGCCCATGATATTACCGGCCTTAATCCGTGTAATATTCTAATACATTGCTCCATCTGTCATTTCATCGCCCTACGGGCAAATCTGAGACTTCCTAAGAAAAATAGAAAGAAAGACAGGCTCCATTTTTTCCCTCTTTTATATGTATTTTATTTTTATTTTTTTCGCATGTTTAGACATCCGTTACCATCCTCTGTGAAAACTCCCGGCTCCGCCGCTGAAGCCAGGCTGATAGAGCGCGAAAGGACCGCTCGCCCGTGGCGCTAATCGCGTTACACGCCGGCGCTGAGGCGCGCAGTATACAGGCACCGCTCCGAAGAATGCCCTTGGCGAAGGCTCCAGTGCAGTCGACTTCACGGCCGCTGACCTCGCCAGAGAGCGCATTGTTCCCGCTAATTAGCGCCAAGCGTCTGCTGGCGCGGTCGCCAGACCGAGCCGAGGCCCCACTATCAGGTAGCGAGGGTGAGGCATAACCGTGGGCTGAGGCAAGCCAGCGATGAGGTGAAGTGCGTTGAGCGCATGCTGCATAACGTTGGGCGTGCGGTAATGACAAAAGTACCTTGCGTTCAGCGCCCTTGCTTAATATTCGCAGTGAGAACATACATATATATATATATATATATATATATTTCTGCGTTCAAATGTTCAACTGTACGTCACACGCATTAGCCCAAGATTAGCGGTTCACTGGTATGTGTAAAAGGCTAAATGCGAACGCCTTTCTGCCGTTTATTTTTCCAGCTCGCCCTTCTTTTTATTCCTCCTCTGCAGCAACTCGCGCTAGGTCGTTCTAAGGCGAATAATTATCTACCGATTCGTGCATTAGTCTTCCTATAATAACATAAATCAGTCCAATAAATAAAGATTATATATATATATATATATATATATATATATATATATATATATATATACGCTAGTTAATGAATAATTAGACCACGTGAAGGTCCCAGTGCACTGCGGGTTGTTTAGAACGGGCAAATTCAAACACGCCGCCCAGAATCTTCGCATGTCCTACGTTTAGTTACGCAAGCTTAAAATTGTGATTTACAACGTCAAAAAGACCCTACTGCACAAAAGCCCCGAGGCGCTGCGACGACGAAAACACTGCTTTGCGCGCCTCTGCATACAGAGGCACGCTAGCCCTATGCAGTACACGGCCAGCTCGCAAGCGCTTCGAATAACAAAGTTGTAACCAGTTAGGTCTGTAGAGGCGCTTCATTAACCCGACGGAGTGCGAGCATGCCCTTGTGCCCGTTTAAATGCCGGCTTTCCTAAGGCGGCGCAATGAAGACGTTGCCTTCTAAATCTCGTTAGCGAACCGCACTTAGTGCTTGTTTTGCTTTCAATTGTTTTTAAATTCATGTTGATGTTAATTTGAGAGCATTCGGGAAATAAAATGCAAGGAAATGATTATTCGTATTCTAAATTGTACCTCTTGTGATTATATCAAGTATTTTAGGTGGAAATAGGTAACTTAAATAGACGATTTAACCGAAGTAAAGATGTTTTCTTCGCCATTCGTTCTCACCAAGGCTAACACGAGTTGGTCAAGTATCCTTCACTGTCCGTTTGCTGATTAACATAGATTCGTCCAACTTTTTTTTATTTACTAGGTTTAACATTCGTATGGCAATGGTATAGTATTTGAGGAGGACGCCACAGGAGGCGAAAACAATATACGCGATTTTAAATAAACGTCATCCGTTGTTGCGATATTCGTCAGCAAAAATTCGCCACGAGGCACGCAAACAGCCCTGAAAGCACTGCCCACGTGATGCTGTCATGACGTAGAGCAGCTGGATGCGGTGGCATGCTGAGGTGTCCAAGCAGTCGTCGCAAGCGACAATAGGTCGCCGAGGCGAGAACCAGGGTCGATCTAAATAGGTCACGAGGCTTCGGGCGACGAATGGTTCAGAACCAACTGCCACTGACGTCAGCAAGGCTGGTTATGGGAGCAGCACTTCAGGCGCCACTATATGAGCAAAAACAAACGTTGAGAAAGAACAAAGAATTTTTTTTAATTTAAGCGGGACACAGCAGTTTGATTCATTCAACAAAAATGAAATTCATGGTTAAGTTTTTACACGCGCGGCGAGGAAAGAAAAGATACCTCTATTTTACACTTTCATTAACAATAAATACATATCTTAGAGCGCACCCCTTAGGCGCCTTTTCCTGCGTTGAGCATCGGTGGGCTCGGCGTAACCGAGCGAACGAGCACACCGAAGGACGCAGGGCTGTTAGGACTTCGAAAAAAAAAGTTGCCGGAAAATTCCGAAAAGTAGCCATAAGAGTCACCAACTGCGGCATAAGCTTTAATTGGTCGCCAAAAATGTAGCCACGGTGCGACAAACGAACATTGGCCCATTTTCAATGCGAAAATAAAGAAGGCGAGAGAAAACTGTAGTTTCCTGCTGCATTGATGACAAACAAAAAATAACAGAACAAAACAGAAGTTATCACAAAATATTGTATCATAATTTACCATAATGCAAGACCAGCTCATGTTCTTTGATAATTTCTATAGCACACTTGCGTGCTTTTTCATAGCCGACGTGGTATCACCAGATTCAGTAGAAGAAACTGGCAGAACACGATCCTTGCGCAGATGGTTATATTAACTCTGCCAATATGACTTCTAAGGTTTCCCTGCGAACTCTACGACGTCACACACGTTCTGCACTCCCTGCTGCGCAGTCGCATATTCACATAGACATTGGCACCTACAATGTTATGGCTGCCATGACGTGGTTTTGGTCGTTGCAGTCGTTTCTGACGTTAAGGAACCATGGTCTTCGAGATTTTCTGTAAAGGTAACCGTCACTGGGGATGATATTAGGGCACCATCAATTGCTTCCGTCTTGCGAAGGACGCAAAAGCATTGCCTTTAAGATTAGTTAATTCCTGTTCTCAGAGGGAACTGCGTGGGCCTGTTGAAGTATCCGTCAATGACAGTCCCGAACTGCCCAAGGCGTAAATTTCAGCTAACGAGCGTTGCACATGAAGCATCTCCGGCAGTCGTGGACAGCACAGGATGAGAAGTCGAAGAGGCCCATTCATCATGTGGCAGCTATGATAAACTATCAGCTCCACAATTTGCTTGCAGAATTTGCGAGACACAAAAGCTTGGCCATGAAGATCTGACGTTTGGGGCTGTTGCTTCAAGGGGGCCTTGGGCATGAGTGTGATTTGACAACTGACAAAAGTAGCCAAGTCGCTAAGCACGATTTTCTGTCGCCAGGAGCCTCTAATGTGGCCAATTTGGCGAGAAATCGTGAAATCTGGCAACCCTTGAAGGATGAAATAGCGAACGCGGAGTGCAGCCGGGGATGGAAGACGGTGAGAGCGAAAAGATCGCGCAGAGGAAAGGGGAGAAGGAAGAGAGTGCAGCGGAACCATGAGGCGGAAAGCGGAGGAGGAGGTTATGGCGAAAGCGTGAACAGAAAAGCGTAGTGCCGCGCAAGAAGGGCTCTACGGCGGTGACCGCTACGAGATGGCGCAGGAGTAGGGCATCTCGTCTGTTCACCGATGACGCTATCCATAAAGGCAGCGGCAAGCGCGCCCACCGATACCATAAATGGGAACAAAGCGCTGCATGAGCGGAGGTCTGTCTGCGGCGGCTGCTGTGAATCGCCCCCACGCGTCACCCACGCGCTGCCTTTCGCGATCTACCGAATAGCGAGGCAGTCACGCCACACTTCGCTCCGTTTGAAATGTGCCGCACGAGACAGATTATACGTACCAGCCAATATATCGCGAAATGAAAACATGTATAGAGCTGCACTCAAATTTCGCATTAGAGAGTATCGTAATCGTCGGTGAATTTTCTGCATCCACAATAAAAGGGGGCGTTCATGCCGCTGCCATTTTCAATGCAATGCCGCTCTCGAAGTGGGCATAAAGGTGCGTTCGTAATGTTCACCCGTTACAATACGTTGTGTTGCTTTGCTTTTCAACTATTGTCTGAAGTATGGTGGCACGGATGTTTTCATCGGCTTCTAACGTCTTCACTCAAAAGTAGTGAGTTACGGGCAGCACATAACTGTTTATTTTATCTGTTTTAGAGCTACTGCGCAGGCCGACTGGCTTAGCATTTGACGATGCGGTCCGCACTCTGCACGCCAAGCTTTCGTCAGTCTGCACAGGAACGATGTTCGTGCAGGAATGCGATTTCGACACCCACACAACATGGCAGACCTTGTGCTACATCGCTTTCCGCGCTGAAAGGTCGAAACGCCCACAAAGTTGAATCGCTGGGACATTTTAAAATAGATCTATAAAGGCAGGACACCAAACAAACTTCACGACTTTGAGAACAAAAATGATGTCACTTCTGTTTTTAACGGATATGACGTAACATCATATTTTATTGAGCCAGAAGTGTCCACTCGTCACACAAATGGCGCTAAGCCTGATGAACTGCCGATTAACAGCCATATTTTTAACGTATGCGCTTATGTGGAAGCTTCGTTACCAGTTACACTTAGCTTGCCCGAACTTCGGGAATGAAAATTGTAACCGCGCGCAGGTGGCTCTGCCCATTCACTTAAAGAAACCAAATGGGAAGGTAAGCATCACATGTGTAGTTCTTTACGTCCGACGCTCTTCGTGCGCCAAGCTTCGCTATCGAAGTGAGAAAGTGTGAATTTTTTACGAATATTTTAAGAATAAATTGCATGCTTAAAATCGCCCATATTGATTTTACTTCCTGCGGCGTCCTTCTCCAAACTGCCACAGCTAACCAGGCTTTAAAACGAGTATTTAAAACATTAATTAACAAATTTTCGTTACTTATCGAAGGCACAGCGATAGCTGCCTAGCAGGATAGCGGCTGGCAAGCTGCAAAAACGAATAGCCCAGAAAGCATCGTTACATCGGTTAAACCCGATCTTTTTTCTTTTTCCATTCATATGTTTCCATAAGAAAGAAGCACATATTCAGGATGGCAAGAATTTCCAGATAAGCGCCATTAAATTCAAAGCAAACCTTCACCGTTGTTCCACTTATCTTCTTGAATAAAATGGTCTTTTAAGTATTATGTATAGATGTACAAAAGTACAACTAGAAAGCCATTGTGCTTCGTCGCAC
Organism: Dermacentor variabilis; assembly: GCF_050947875.1. Taxonomy (NCBI): domain Eukaryota; kingdom Metazoa; phylum Arthropoda; class Arachnida; order Ixodida; family Ixodidae; genus Dermacentor; species Dermacentor variabilis. The sequence continues at coordinate 19,473,801 of NC_134572.1, read as the reverse complement.
ACTTTGGCTATGACTACATCAAAACTGGTTTCATACCCGAATGCTAAGTGGACATACCTTGCAAACTCACTGGTTGCATTTTATAAGTTGAAATATGTGCCGCAAATAAGTTATTAAGACATTAACTGGTTAATTAGAGATAATTAATTGAATACGTGTTTCGATTTCTCGTACAAGTAATGCCCGTCTTTCTGGTCAACGCAGCTCAAAGGTCGAATAATGTTCTATAAGGCCTAAAAAATGATTCGGTATATATACACCACGTGCCACCTCTCGCGCGCGACCTGCGTCGTCCGAGCGAGCGGAGCATGTGGAGGTTCAATACGTCATCAATCTGGCGGTGATGGTTCGCCATATGGCTAAACGCTCTTACCTTCTTCAAGACTTCACACAATCAAAACTACAGCACAAGAAATCTGTCTTACACTAGTCCTTCAAATACTTTTCCACCACTGCAGGACTGATACCGGAGAATGTGCATCTCTTTATTTAACAAACGTGAGGAACAAGACAGAGGCATTGGTAAACACTGTCGGATAACTCTTAGATTGAGGAGCGCATATAACTAGACGTAACAACATAAGGCTTGGATCAGCTAAACGCATTCCTCACAAGCGCACATGGCAAAAAGTTTGCCTTTAAAGAGTGTTTTCTTGCTTAAATAGCTCACCCCTTTACGCGTACAGAAAAGAAAGTACTTTAGGAAATTAAAGCACCCATATGAAGGTTGTGTTGTTGCAATTACGACATTTCCATTCCATCAATTTAAAAGCTTCCAAATCAAGGTAACAGTGACATACTTGTCGTCATTGTACTACACAAATCATTCGTGAACAATTTATCACCCATCTATCAGAGTTACAAGTAGGCGACGCAGAGCCGCCATGGTGACTTAGCGGCTATGGTGTTGCGCTGCTAAGCACAACATTGCGGGAACAAATGCCGGCCGCGGCGGCTGCATTTCGACGGGCGCGAAATGCAAAAACACCCCTGTACCGTGCATTGGGTGCACGTTAGAGAAACCCGGGTGGTCCAGAAAGAGACAGGGTGATGCGTGAACTGACAATTGGTTTACTTTTACTGGTATGCGCCTTAAGTACAGAATTTAAAGGACGATAACAGGAAACAAGAAAACTGCACAGCTAACTTAAAATGAACATGTGTGCTCAAGTCACGTATGTTTTCTGAAGAGTGTGTGTGTGTGTGTGCGTGTGTGTGTGCGTGCGTGCGTGTGCGTGTGCGTGCGTGTGCGTGTGCGTGCGTGCGTGTGCGTGCGTGCGTGTGCGTGCGTGTGTGTGTGTTACGAAAGCTGGGTATCCTAGCTTTTAAATTTGCATTGCTTCTCTTGTCAGTCGTAAACTTGTTCACGTGCTCTGTCAGTGCATGAGCCTAAAATATGTTTTTCTTTTTTCTTGTTTTCTTTTCGCTGTATGCTGCATGTTATTGTAATTGCCGCTGCTTACTGTTTCATACAAAGATCCCTGTAGGCCTTTGTCAAGCTGCCTCTACGGAGAGCAGCTTCTACCTGCAGCTTTCTTCATCAGTGCCATGATGAAAAATAAACATTATTATTATACGCGGCTCTCAGAAATCTTATTTTGATAAAGCATCCAAAGGCGTGCTCAAACATCCACCACTGACATGCAAAAGAAATATGCATGTCTTCAGTACATCTCTTGATGTTAAATGAGCTGCGTGGTTTAATCTGTTGTTTATTTTATGCCACGTCTTCTGCTATCAACGAGAAGAAAGGGGATTAACCAGGGGCCCGATTTTTATTAGTCATATAAGAAGCCAACAAACACTGACACCAAGGACAACATGGGGGAAATTACTTGTGCTTAATAAATGAAATACGACATGCGAAGGTTGTGGGTTCGGTTCCCAACTGCGGCAAGCTGTTTTTTCATCCACTTTAATTTCAGTTAATTTATCGTTTCCTTATTTCATTTATTAGGTACAAGTAATTTCCCCTATGTTGTCCTTCGTGTCAGCGTTTGTTGGCTTCTTATGATATGACTAATAAATATCGAGCCCCTCGGTTAACCCCCTTTCTTCTCGTTTATTACATAACGAGGGTCTAGAATTCGGAAACATTGATACCTTCAGGTAGCATGTGTGGGTTTATGGACCAGTTGCCTTCACCCAAAAAGATCACGTTCTCATGACTCCTGCGGCAAAAAGGACGTTCCACGTCCGACGCAAAGGTCTGGCAGTGGTGGCGCTGGCTAACACTCCCAGGGTTCTACTACGACACATAAATACCCAAGAAAGTGGATGGGGAAACGGCGCCGCGGTAGCTCAATTGGTAGAGCATCGCACACGAAATGAAAGTTCGGGGTTCGGTTCCTATCCCTGCGGAAAGCTATTTTTCATCCCCTTTAATTTCCATTAATTTATCGTTTCGTTATTTCATTTAGTAAGCACAAGTAATTTCCCCTACGTTGCCCTTGGTGTCACTGTTTGTTGGTTTCTTAAGTCTTCTGTTATCGTTTTTTCGAGTTCTGTACAAAAGGTGCATGCCAGACAAAGCAGTTGTCAATTCGCGTATCCCCTGTCTTCTTGTGACTTCTTTTACCAATATTACGTCAAAACTTGGCAGCGTGCTCAGCTATGAAGTCATGCCAACTAGCCACTGTCGCAGCTTTACTATCACCTGCGGTTCTTTATTGTGCGTCAAAATTTATGCTCATGATCGTTTCCTTTTTTTCATTCGCTCCCATCGATATGCTGCCGCTGGAAATCGTACCCACGACCTCAAGCTTAGCAGCGTATAGCCATAGCCAATAAGATACAGCTTAGCAAATGAATAAATCCCCCGCCTTGGCGTTTTGTATGCATACTTATCGGGCTTTAATATAGCATTGAGCAAGAACAAGGGGAACTGAGGAGTCTGATTTAAGTTAGTCACAAACATATGAAGCCAACAGGTAATGAAGCCAAGTAAAGCATAGGGAAATTATATGTAGTTTTAAGTAAAGTGTAGAAATGATAGCTAAAGGGACATGGAAGTGGACGAAGAAGTAAGTTCCCTCAATATTTACGAATGAAATGTCTCGGCAGTGCATTAAATCATGTCCTAGACGTTATACATGCGAAGCAACAACCATCCATCACCATCATCAGCCTAGTTACGCCCACTGCAGGGCAAAGGCCTCTCCCATACTTCTCCAACTACCCCCGTCATGTACTAATTGTGGCCATGTTGTCCCTGCAAACGTCTTAATTTCATCCGCCCACCTAACTTTCTGCCGCCCCCTGCTACGCTTCCCTTCCCTTGGAATCCAGTCCGTAACCCTTAATGACCATCGGTTATCTTCCCTCCTCATTACATGTCCTGCCCATGCCCATTTCTTTTTCTTGATTTCAACTAAGATGTCGTTTACCCGCGTTTGTTGCCTCACCCAATCTGCTCTTTTCATATCCCTTAACGTTACACCCATCATTCTTCTTTCCATAGCTCGTTGCGTCGTCCTCAATTTCAGCAGAACCCTTTTCGTAAGCCTCCAGGTTTCTGCCCCATATGTGAGTACTGGTAACACACAGCTGTTATACACTTTCCTTTTGAGGGATAGTGGCAACCTGCTGTTCATGATTTGAGAATGCCTGCCAAACGCACCCCAGCCCATTCTTATTCTTCTGGTTATTTCAGTCTCATGATCCGGATCCGTGGTCACTACCTGCCCTAAGTAGATGTATTCCCTTACTACTTCCAGTGCTTCGCTACCTATCGTAAACTGTTGTTCTCTTTCGAGACTGTTAAACAACACTTTAGTTTTCTGCAGATTAATTTTCAGACCCACCCTTCTGCTTTGCCTCTCCAGGTCAGTGAGCATGCATTGCAATTGGTCTCCTGAGTTACTAAGCAAGGCAATATCATCAGCGAATCGCAAGTTGCTAAGGTATTCTCCATCAACTTTTATCCCCAATTCTTCCCACTCCAGACCCCTGAATACCTCCTGTAAACATGCTGTGAATAGCATTGGAGATATCGTATCTCCCTGTCTGACGCCTTTATTTATAGGGATTTTGTTGCTTTCTTTGTGGAGGACTACGGTGGCTGTGGAGCCGCTATAGATATCTTCCAGTATCTTTACATATGGCTCATCTACACCCTGATTCCGTAATGCCTCCATGACTGCTGAGGTTTCGACTGAATCAAACGCTTTCTCGTAATCAATGAAAGCTATATATAAGGGTTGGTTAGTTGGCGAAGCAACAACATCAGATCTTTAATCTACTTTGAATGCATGATGTGCTCACACAAAGAGCACTAGGTATGATTGCGGTGCAAATCATCCTTTTATCAACGTCTATTGTTGTTCATAGGTATATAAACTTTATGTGAATTGTAGCTATAACGATGTGGCGGATTTGTATTATGCTCTGATTAGTATTACGTACTGTGCTCTCGGTTAGCTGAACGGAAGTAATACAAACTGACAAACTAACAAATTAACAACCGAATAAGTATCACGTAGTGTTTTCTTGCACACTAGCCTTGAAAGGAAGTAACCCCATTGCTAATGTGGGACCAATACTGGGGAACTTCTGCAGAATAGCTATAATAAGTCTTTATGTTTTCTTCTTTATTCACGATGTAAGCATTTCTTCATTTACCTCCCCTTGTTACCAAGTCGCTTTTTCACCTGCCTTATAGAGCGGAATAAGTGCAACGTTTATTTCACGCCGGATATGCGTACACGCGGAAAGACGCTGTGTTGCTATGGCGAGCAGCCTATCCAGTGCGCCCAACGACATGGGTACAAAAAGCTCCTTTAACTGACGGCGTAGGACCGGCATTATTTCTCATTTGCGAAGGTAAGCGTGGATGGGCTCGCACGCCATTACGCTCAAGAGAGCTTTTCTCGTCGACAACTCCAGGCTTGGAGAGATCTGAGCTGCCTCACACGCACCTGACATGAATAAATGACTCTCGCGTTTTAAAAGCTGCATGCTTAAAATATTTTTGCAACGTCGGCGAATGATTTCTCTATTTTTCTCACTGCCATGTTGTAAGCTTGCCGTGAACATGAACACGGCATCTATTTACCTTGTGAAGTAATCTGGCGTATCTATGTTTCATTGTCTGTGAGCCAACTCGCAAGGAATCTGGCGTGGCAGGCACCGCTGAACCATTTACGAAGGCTGGGTCACGCCAGGCGAACACAATTTTTCACGCAGTTACGAGCGCACCTTCATCGCTGAGACATGCTACACGCATAAAGAAGCGTCTACTTTCCTAAGCTTTGGTTGCATTCATCGGCATGGGGAATGCGAGAAAAGTTCATTATGGGAGTCACTTCAGCAATAAATTATGTTTCTATTGAGCGATGGGCTATGCGTGCCTACTGTCGTCTTTGTCTGTAGCTTACTTGGTAAATCAGTCAACATCTCACAACTAGTTAAGGTTGATTTAGTTGCACCTACCATCATTGCTTTTCACCTCGTGTGCATTCTTCACCGGCCTAGTTCGAAAACAGCCAAACTTCTGCCCTGCACTGTGAAATCTTGACTGACTTTATGTATACACAACTGGAGTTTCTGGACGAGCACTTCAATCATGAGTTATTTTGTTTATTTATTGCCGAGATATTGATTGATTGATTGATTGATTGATTGATTGATTGATTGATTGATTGATTGATTGATTGATTGATTGAAAATTATGCATCCCATTCTTTTTGATAGCTGCCCCGTAGTTATCCCGTGGGCTTTGTTTTGCCCGTATTCCAAGCTGGAAGCTCTCTTCAGCAGTGGACCTTCGGCTCACGATAGTATGATATGGTTATACATATCTAGGCCGTAAATCTAGTTACTCTTTCGTTCGATTATATTCCTTTTTTTTATTCACTACTAATTACCGGATGATTAATGTGATAACTTAGATGGCCTACCACTCGGACCACTTACAAAGAACTATGACAGTGCCCACAGAAACAGTTCGTGTGTATGTGCGTGTGTGTGTTTAGGTTTTTCTTTTCTTTTTTTATCCTTCTCTCTCTCACCTATTGCACCCCCCTTGCCCCTTCCCCAGTACAGGGTAGCCAACCGGAAATAATCTCGGGTTAACCTCCCTGTCTTCTTTTTTTTGCCTTTCTCTCTCTCTCTCTACAAAGAACTAAAAAGAAACGAACACGAATGGAATTGTTACCTTATCCCGGCCAGGCGTTGCTGGAATAGCATAATTAATTGAACAGTATAGAAACACTGCTCAAGCAGTCTGTTCCCGCTAGCGCCACACATCTAAATCGACTTAACTTTCCTTTCCGCGACATGAATGGACACTTTGCGATTGGAGATTTGCAGTTCTTTGTTTGAGCGTGATATGCATACATGCCACATAATATAGGGTTCAGCCAAATTCTCAGCATGTGGTTGTTGTGGCCAATTAAGTGCGTAGCCGTTTTATTGAGTGCGCCTTATTTTTATTTATTTATTTATAACATACTGCTGTCAAAAGACCAAGCAGAGGGGCGCAATGAAAGCAGTTGACAAAAGAAATTAAAAAAAAGATACATAGTGATACGGTAGAAGACAGTGTTATACATAACTATAATCAAAAGACAGCAGGATAGAGCAAAAGTGCAAAACACAACCAAAAAGATACAGAATGTGAAAAAAAACACAGTTTGTACTCTGTGGTCACAAACAGAATGGTACACAGTTCTCAAAGTCAGGATTATCCCCATCAGGAAATGCTTCCAACGGTAACCCATTCCATTCTTTTATGATCCGAGGAAAAAAGGCATACACGAAAAAGTTTGTGCGTGCAAAGTAAGGTTCAAGAGTATGAGCATGTGTGTGTCTAGTCTGCCTAGAAATTCGGTGTATTAAGCAAGTTTCAGGTGTAATGTTAAATTTACCAAAATGTAGTGATTGGAGAAACTTCAGCCTAGCAATTGTTCTTCGGTGTTGTAAAACAGGGATGTTACTGCTAGCCATGAGCGTTGACGGCAAGTAATTTCTTTGGTAAGGATTACATATAAGACGGACCGATTTTCGTGGCACCATCTCAAGTTTCCTAATATCTTTCTTGAGATATGGGTCCCAGAGTGTACTAGCGTCCCCTAATTTAGGTCTAATAAATGCATTATAGGCCAGTACTTTTATTTCTGATAGAGCTGTCTTTAGTTTGTGCCTCAAGAAACAGAGCTATTTGGAAGCGGATGGGCATGCTTTAGTAATATGACGTGATCATGTTAAGCTGCTTGTAATCGTAATGCCTAAGTATTTGTATTCATCAACCTCCGTCAAAGGGCAATTATTCAGAGAATACCTGTAATTAAAAGGGCACTTTCTGTGTGTAATGCGCATGAAGACTGATTTATCACTGTTCAGTTTCATAGAACAATCCTTACACCTCTTGGAAACGGCAAAGAAGTTAGATTGTAGGCATTCTTGATCACTTGCCTTGATAACGGTTTTAAAGATGCAGTCATCTGCGAAAATCTTTATGCTTATTCTTCACGTATCTATGGAGGTAACAATATCATTTATGTACACTAAAAGAAGAACAGGTCCCGAACCGCTACCTTGAGGGAATCCTTGTGTCACAGGCAGAACGCTAGACGTGCAGTCACTCACTTAAACATATTGTTTATGATCAGAAAGGTAGGAACGAGTCCAGTTAACTAGGTTAACAGGTAGGCCTACGCCTTGTAATTTCGAAATTACAAGGCGAAATTACAATTTCGTGACGAGGTCGAACGCCTTACTAACATCCAAGAATATAGCATCAATTTGATTTCACGTATCAAGCGATGCGGCGAACTCGTCAATTGTTGTGACTAGTTGTGTTGTTGTTGACAATTGTTTCCTAAAGCCCGTGCTGGAAAGGCGACATATAATTATTTTCTGCAAGAAAGGAGCTGTTTCTTTTTCATTATTGAAGTGAATGTTAGGAGAGGTTGGCGCCTTTATGGTGGCACCGGCTACTCCTTGTCACTTGGCAAACGAAACAAATGTGCGTAAAAAGGGAGAATAGCGACACAAAATATAACACTCAGTAGAACACCGGGTCAATAAAAGATATACAGTCCAACAGTAAATGAGTCGCAAAGTTCTGTGCATTAGTTCAGTCCACGTACGCATATATAAAGTCAGATGTTTTGAACAGCCAAAACACACAACACATGTAATACACTGCAAGTACAGAGCAAATTATACATATTGCGTTAAACTTGAGATCACCACATAAACCAATTATGAACCACGAACAACGTTTATGTAACTCATTTAGCGTATTCGGATCATCCGATACTTAATATTTTCCCAAAATGTTGGTGTCCTCTAAAAACTTTTTTCAGAGCAATAAGTACTCTTTTTTGAAGGCCCGCAGTTAGCCATGGGGTGACGTAATGTGTGGCTATATGTTCAAATAGTTTGCGTGTGGTGCAAGTTAAAGAAATAGGCCTGTAGTTTCCAACGTTCAGAAGATCGCCTGTTTAAAAGACTGGCATTACACGTGCCATACGCCAATCGTCAGGAATTACGGAATGTTCGACAGAAACACGGAAAACATGTGTCAAAATGAGCGCAACCGGTTCGGCATACCTACGCAATTGAGTAAAAACTGGACTCTCATCTGCGTCTTAAGTCGTTATTCACATGATAATATTGTTGACAGAGATATATAGCACTTTTTTATCTCTGTTATTTTCCATTTTAAAGTCAATATTACTTTATTTACCTATTATCCAACGTTTGGCCTCGTTGTCTGGCTGTTGGGTAGGTCGCTATTTCGGCAGACATATTTCTAGATACAATTCAATGGTTATATGCACGTAGAATGAAAGTGCGGCCAAGCAGGCTTATACTCGTATGCCACTTGTATGCTGGCCACATTAACCTTGTATAACCCAGTATGAGCGGCTCTGTTCGGCGAAAAAAAAAAGAAGAAACAAGGAACTTCCAACTTAAGATCTAAACTTTAATGTAAGCTCAAATGCGTTTTAAAGCAAACCAATCCGTTAATAGAATAGTGAAGTATATTTAACGGAATATTTGATTTCCTTTATTTCTTTCGATTTAGCCGTACGGTATGTACCTCTTGGGGTGTGTCCGTTCTTGGTCAATCTTTCATAATAGGTATGTCTCATTGTGACAGAAGAGGTACAGAATCGCTAAATGCTGTCTGATACGTGCCGTAATTTTCTGTACATACACCTGTCATCCACTCAACATGCGTTGTATATTGCCTTCAGGCTAGTGACGTCACGGCGCGCACGTCTCACACAGCATCCGCTTGATTTGGAGTGTGCATTTCGGCATAGCTTTTTAACGATGCGTAACATAAACATAAAAATGTCATGGCAATAAAGTTGTGACCCTTGCAGTAGATAAACACACACATGCCTGAAGATTACATGTTGTACGTGTTGTAAGCAAACAAAACTGTATGCATCGCTTGTAGTTGTAAGGCCTTTAATTAACCGCATTACTAAGGCTTCGTTTCACGTAGATTCTAATACGTGCGTTAGATCTGCATATATATATATATATATATATATATATATATATATATATATATTGTGAGCATTATTTCACCCCTTCATCTTCTTCATCTGTATATATTCATCATCATGACCAGCGTCATCTCCTTCAGCGCGCTAGCTGCGAAATAAACCGTTGAGGCTAACAGCTGTCTCGCAAGTGGTGGAGGCTGCTTTCGATCCCTTGGTCCTCTACACCTTCGAGTTTCCCTGGAGCTTCGTTCAGGCCGCCGCTTGCCCCGCCTTTCCGCCAGCATGCCCCAAGAAGATCCTCCAGGAGCCTCCGGCGTCACCGTCTCTGCCCTACCAGCCGTTCCTTCATGGACCATCAGCACGCGGCAGCGCGATCCCACCATGTTTGCTGGCCTTCGTAGTGACGACGTTGATGACTGGCTGGACAATTATGACCGCGTGAGTGAGCCTAACCAGTGGGATGACATGCACAAGCTTCACAACGTCGCATTCTACGTTATTGACGTTGCCAGGACTTGGTTTCTCAACCACGAGAGCACCTTGCCTGACTGGGCAGCATTCAAACACCACCTTCGGCAGATTTTTGGCGCTCCCAACGTTCGCTCTGAGGTCGCCAAGAAAAAGCTTGATGGACGCACTGCAGGCCATCCGTTTACAACCTGTCGCCGGTGACGCACCTCCTTCGTCGGATACCGACCTGCGTCTGCTGATTCGGACTCTCATACGCGAAGAGCTCCAAGCGTGTGGCCTGCTCAGTCCTACCGTCCTCCAGCCTCAGCCTTCGGCTCCTAGCCTGCGCGACATCATCATCTCTTTACCAACGGCGCGGCCACTTTGGCCGTACTCAACACAACCAATGAGCCAGTTCTGCTTTCTAAAGGCACCGCTCTCATGTACGTCTTGGACACACAGCCTGTAGCTGTGCTTACCTCGACTACTGTTGTTTCACAACCCCCCATAGCTATGGATCCGGTCCCTGCTTCTGTTCTTGCTAGTACCATCAGCTCCGATTTAACGCCACAGCTGACGGGGGAGTTACAGGCGTTGTTATCCAAGCATAAAGACTCCTTCGACGTCCACTCTCCTCTTCTGGGACAGACTTCAGCGGCGGTTCATCGCGTACACACATATGGAACTTCTATCGTGCGCCGGCGGCCATATCGCGTTGCTTCCGCTGAACGCCAGATCATCGATGCCCACGTTGTCGACATACTGAAACGTAGCATAATCCACCCATCCTCAAGCCCTTGGACGTCACCGGTCGTTTTGGTTCGTAAGAAAGACGGCTCAGTGAGATTTTGCGTAGACTACCATGCCTTGAACGAAATAGCCCGCAAAGATGCATATCCACTGCGCCGAATCGATGATGCGTTAGAGTCATTACAAGGTGCGGAGTATTTCTCCAACCTTGATCTACACTTCGGATACTGGCAGATAACCATGCACGAAGCAGACAAGGAGAAAACCGCCTTTACCACACCCGGTGGATTTTATGAACTTAATGTAATGCCGTTCGTACTGTGTAATGCTCCCGCCACATTTGAGCGGCTGATTGACACCGTACTGCGGAGCTAAAGTGGAAGACTTGCTAATGCTACCTTGACGACATCATCATATTTTCGTCGACCTTCCATCAGCACTTGCAGCGCCTTGACGAAGTCCTGACATGCCTCTCAGCTGCTGGCCTTCAGCTGAATACAAAAAAGTGCCACTTCGCCAGCAAAACCATTAAAGTGCACGGACGCCTTGTCAGCAAGGAGAGCCTTCGACCCGACCCCAACAAGGTTACCGCTGTCCTCCGCTTTCCCAGGCCTCAACGCGCCAAAGACTTGCGTAGCTTCCTTGGCCTAGCTTCGTATTTCCGGCGCTTCATACGTAACTTTGCCACCACTGCGGCGCCGCTCCAGCAACTCCTTCCTTCTGGAGATCCCTACGTATGGTCGGATGAATGCCAAACTGCTTTTGACGCCCTCAAGCGTGCCCTCACGTCCGAACCTGTGCTTTGTCATTTCGACAACACCGCACCCACTCTTCTACATACTGACGCCAGCGAACACGCTATCGGCGCTGTTCTTCTGCAACGTCAGCAAAATTCTGAAGAACGTGTGGTTGCATACGCAAGTCGCACGCTATCAGCTGCAGAGAAAAATTATACGTTTACCGAGCAAGAGTGTCTCGCTGTTGTTTGGTCCATCCAAAAATTTCGGCCTTATCTGCACGGCCGCCACTTTACGATCGTTACTGACCACCACGCCTTATGCTGGTTGGCGACGCTAAAGAATTTAACGGGACTTCTCGGCCGTTGGATACTTCGTTTACAAGAATACGACTTCGACGTCACCTACAAGTCTGGAAGGAAACACCAGGATGCCGATGCTCTCTCTCGTGGTCCCCTACCACCGTCTTCAAACGCTGCTTGCTTACCACCTTTCGTGAGCGAACCGCAGGGCGCGTCGCCTGCATTCCCTTCGCTCGCTGCTCTCGACCGGCTCCCATCCAGCCATTCTCATACGTTTGCATCTAGCCAACGTAATGACTCCTACTGCCACTCCGTTATGGAACGTATTCGCGGATCATCTCACACACCTAACACTCGACTCCGTCGGCAGTTGAAGAACTTCAAGATCGAAAATTCGATATTATACCGGTACCTGTTTCATCCCGAAGGGCACCGTTGTGTTCCTGTCGTTCCCCGATCATTTCGGGCCCAGATATTGGAGACTTTTCCCGACGATCCCACTGCCGGTCACTTTGGTTTCCATAAAACCTATGAGCGAATTCGCAGCCGCTTCTCTTAGCCTGGACTTTCAACCAGCGTAGCGAAATACGTGGTTTCCTGTTCGCTCTGCCAACACCGAAAACGACTGACCTCACCTCCGGCTTGGCTGCTCCAACCTGTCCCGTGTCTTGAAGCTGCTTTCGCAGTCGTTGGTATCGACCTCTATGGACCGCCACCATTAACCACCGGCGGTAAACGATGGATCGTCACAGCTGTAGACCACTTCACACGGTACGCTGAAACAGCCGCACTGTCTTCAGGATCCGCAGAGGAGGTTGCAGCCTTTCTTTCTTGGAAGCCATCTTTTTACGGCACGGAGCCCCACGTGTCCTTTTGAGTGAGCGCGGCAGGACCTTTCTCTCTAAACTTCTCAACGATGTTCTCCGTGCGTCCAATACCATCCATAAAAGGACTTCCAGCTACCACCCTGAAACTAATGGTCTCACAGAGCGCTTTCGTCACACGCTGTCCGACATATCTATGTACATCAACCCTGACCACACCAATTGGGATGTCATTCTACCATTCGTCACTTTCGCATACAACACGGCCGTCTAACGCACTACGGGGTACTCGCCCTTTTTCCTTGCGCATGGTCGCCAACCGCTCACTATCTTCGACGTTTCTTTCTTCGGTGTCCCCGTGGCTTCGTCCACGTCAGTGTGTGAGCAGTTCGTTTCGAGCATTGGCCAGTGTCGCGAACGTGCCCGCCTCAACACCGACGCCAGTCAACAAGACCGCAAAATTCGCTATAATGCATCTCACCGTGTCGTTTCCTTCCAACCAAGAGACGAAGTGTTACTGTGGATCCTAGTTCGCCCTTCTGGATTGTGCGAGAAATTTCAGTCCCGTTTTATCGGGCCCTACATTGTTCGGGAACAGACTTCGCCAGTGAACTATCACGTCACTCCAGTTGTTCAGCCTTTGGACGGCCGCTACCATGCCACAGAGATAGTGCATGTTTCGCGTTTAAAGCCTTTCATACGGCGTTTTCCGCCATAACCAGCGTAACCAGCGGCCAGGTTGGCCGCTTCCACGCGCGGGGGAACTGTGTGAGCATTATTTCCCCCTTTCATCTTCTTCATTTGTATATATTCATCATCATGACCAGCGTGATCTTCAGCGCGCGAGCTGCGAAATAAACCGTTGAGGCTAACAGCTGTCTCTCAATATATATTGCTCTTGCGCTGTTGCTTGTTACGATTATTCTCTCTCTTTCGTTCGGCCTTTTTCTTCGCAACTCAGCGGCTAAGATTTCAATAATCTGAACTTGATCGCGTTGCTCTGTTTATTCTCTGTTTTGTTGATAAGTCGATACTGTTTCTCTGCCACCTTCTATGTGTGTTCGGCCAGTTCCTTTAAGTGGTGCTATCTCTCTCTCTCGCCTATCAGCAAAACCTCTGACGCTTCCACGCGTGCGCGTTCGCGAAGGCGAGATCACAGAAAGGAGTCAGGGAGCTGTCCCTGTGGGCTTCTCCGTAATTTCGTTACTTCCGAGCCATGGGGAAAGGCAGGCATCGCATTGCGCTGCAATGCGTCGAGTGGGAACAAAGACCCGCAGGTGACGTTTAATGAGGCCCCTGTCTCTCGGTCGAGGGGGAGCATGTGCCCCTCTGCGCGCGACATTCGACTGGACCCAGCATTCTTCTTTATGAGGCTGCCTTCTTTCACTCCCTCTCGATAAGCTCTTGCCGACGATGTCCTCGGGCCAGTGAGGTACCTCTCATGCTTTTTTTCTCATTCTCCCACGACACAATAACATCCGTTTGTTTGCTGCACTTTTGTTCAGCATATGGTAAACACGCGAGGAAGAGCGATAAGAAAAGGTCCACCTTTGTTCAGAGTACTTTCCAAAGTACTGTCTGGCGACGGAAACATCGAACACCAACAGGGGGGAAGCGTAAACATCGAGAGAAAGAATACCAGCTTTGCACAGATATGTTCGGTCATAAAAGCCGCAGTAAGTTCAGTCCGTGTGCATTGTTTTCGTGATAATGACGCCATGTGGCCCATTCAGTTGCTTCCAGAGGCATTGTGCCCCATGCACGACTTTCTGGGATCAAATGTACCAGCCTTGTTTTAGCCAAGAGTTTCGATGTTGCAGTCATCCGTTCAAGCTTGTTCAAGTGCTTATATTTGATTTGGTTGGTCAAAAAACAAGACCCTACTGCATATGAAAGTCGTACGAGTGACAATGTTCAACAGTTCGATACATTTCAAGAGCTGCTCGGGTCCGACAAGATCTAGCGATGTTTACAGTACCGCACCTTATCTGAAAAACAATTCCTTTGTTTCACAATTCTAAAGTGCAATGCCACACTCTCAGAAAAATCCCGGGGAAAACGGGAGCAACTGGACCATTATTCCTAAAAAGGGCGCTTTCGTCCCTCAAAGGACTAACTACATGAATGCGCGTGCCGTGTGAAAATTTCGGAGAGTAAGTGTTTAGTCCCTGGTCGGAAAGAGAGTAACGGGAGGACGAATGACACCAGTTGCTCCCCCTGCAATTCGCTGTTCTCGTCTATGAGTGAGATAGTGAAACAACTTTATTTGGTCCACTATAGACGTAAGCGAACTCCGCGCCACCTGGCTAGGCCCACTCGGGGATCATCAGGTGAAACCTGACGGCCCTCTCGCGAGCCCTCTGGACTGCCAGGATTTGAGAGGTCTGATCCTGGGCCCTAATTAGCTTCATCATTTCCTCTTGAGTGAATGTCATAGAGCGATGCGGCAGAAACGGTATTGTCTATAAATTGTGAATAGTTCGAAGTTCGTGCACTGTCTATTGAACTACATGCAAAGCAGCCCCTTGCCTCTTCGGGAGAAAATTCGCCTTCTCTGTCGTCTTGGGTGGCCGGCCATTTGAGCTCGCTACACGTATACCTCAAGTAGTGCCTCAATTTATATCACCCTAAGAATACTCGGGCTGATTACTTTTCGCAGTCGCTTATGGTTACATGTACACTCAACGTTAGACTCTCCCTGCATAGCAAACACAAAATGCCGAGTGACTTTTATAGTGCCACACTCGCGTTCCGATGCTTAACCTTGTCTATATCCCGTACTGTCAGCCGCCCACCGTGTTGAAGTGGTTAGATTACCTGACTTGTAAGTGAGAGGACGTGAGTTCGAATCCTACTCTCCGGTACCTTTTTAGCTCAGTAAGCTTTTTAACAGGGTATAAATGCCTAATTTCATTAATTCACATTTGCGGAGCATTGGGAAGAATGACCGTTACTCCCTTGAGGAACATCGGGATGGGGCAAGTGTTAGTCCTCCAAGGAGTAAGCGCATTGAGAGTAACAGTTCATACCATGTCTGCTAGTCCCCAAAAGGACTAACCTCCCGACCCCTTTTAGTACTTTTTTTCTTAGAGTGCAATAGCACATTAATGTGGTGCCTACGCATGAATTTGTTTTAAATGCGCTAATCCACAAGACTTACAGCATGAGTACCATGTGGTAGCTAATTTTTAAAACTCCACGGCGCCTTCATTTCATGATAAGTTTTGTCATCTCGTTGCAGTTTCACGACTACGGCGAAGACGACGGAGCTAACTTTCATCAATGCGTGAACTTTCCTATATAAGCGAAACATGCTGCAACGATACATCTGCAAAGAACATAAGACCACTCATATACTCATTTACCTGTACTGTCTCAGCTTTTCGTTCCTGTCAGACTGTTTTGAATCAAGTATTTTTTTCCTCTGCAAGATAGAACACAATTATTAAAAGAGGAATAAAATTTCTACCCATGTCATGACATTTCTTTTCATTTTTTTTTTCAGAATGGCAGCTGTTGTTGTACTTCAAGTTGTCATGCTGAATTCTACAGACTTCACTTATATATAAAATATATCAAGGTTCCAATAAAAACAAAGGCAAGACAGTACGTTTAGACCTTTTCAGAATAATTTCCATGCTATACAGTCGGATGTTTACGGCGACATAGCGGCTTTAAAGAAACATCCACCCACAATCCACTGCTTACAGGATACTGATCGCTTAATTTACGCGCCTGGAAATTGTTTATAAAAGCGCACAAGTACGCAGAATAAAAGGATCAGTGTTTCTCTTACGTCTCAATTTGACACGTCTGTTTGTTTCTCTCTGACAATTGTTCATTATGCAATCTTGTTGTCGTGCCAGTCCACTTTTGTTCATTAACGCCAAGGCAAAGCAGAGTTAGCAACTGCCGTCATGAAACAATGCCTACAGGAACGCCTCGTAGAATCGCTGCATTTACACTCGTATCATACGTGCAGGATTGTCCAGAAAGTAAGTCTTCAGCGGTTTTTCTGGCACTGAACTCATCCACAGCCACGTCAACAGGACCTCACTGCGTATACTTCCATCTCCAAGATACCAACTTCTTTGCGATAAACATGGCATTGCATTCATCCGCAGTACTGCCTCCCGCGCCCCTGAAATACACGCACAAGTACTTAAACGTGGCGACCGTCCTCGACAAGCTCGGCGCTTGTTATACATAGATAAAAACGAAGTCAAGCGATTCCTTAAATCAACTTTTTGTAAGGCACAACACGGAGCTGCCGTAACTGTCGTTCAGCAAACAGACATTCCGAGATATATATACTCCCCTAACTTCACTCAAACATATTGAGTGAAGTTCAGTTAATACTTAAAACACTGACAAGTACTTCAATAAGAGGAAATCAGACATTCACCCGATCATAGCAATTGCTACAAATGAAACCCATACGGCTTCCTCGAAAGAAAGGACGAGCATTTGAAGAAAAATTTGATTTTCCTTTATTATTTACTTCTCTCCACTTTGCGAGTTTCCGCACAACTATTAAGTCAAACGGACAAGTATTACGTGCTACTGCTCAGACCTTCTCTTACGATTTGCACTCGGAATAAAGAAATGTTACAGGGTGGAATCTTTGTGAGGATATTTGCGGCATCTACCGAAACGAAAGCAGGATGGATTTATTCACTTTTGTACTTTTATAAAGTGCGTGCATACGACTTTCAGCTTCATATACTAATGGTTTCCACTTTTGTTTTTCTCAGTGCATCGAAACTTCCATTTTCTTAGTGTCACGTCTCGCACACATATTTAAGTACACTTTATGCTTTCTTTCCCAACTTATCAAGGACAACAGACAATAAATGTATAAAACTTTCAAAAATAACATCCCCCGTCACCCAGCATAGTTACGCTCGCTGCTGAAAGCACGAACAGTCATCACCAGCGCAACGCTTTCGCGTGAGTCACTCGCAAATTAGATCTGCCCCTCGCGCCCCTCGTGCAGAAACAGCAGTCCTCCCCTTGACCCTCCTTGGTGAATGTGGACTCGAAGCAGAAGGGTCCGCGGGGACGGACTCGTTATCGACCCGTTTTGTTGCCCCGGCGTATTTAGCGTGTCCGGTGTGAGCGGGACGACCAGAGAAGCGCAGCCAAGTCATACAGCTGCTTACTAATATTGTGCAGTGCCATCGATGCTCCATCTGTTGTCATTCACTCAAATGGGCAAATTCACATAGCGGTTCACTTGGGAGAAGAGCTCATATTGACCACCACCTTCGCAAAACTACGCCGTGATTCGTCATCGAACGTACACCGAACACTCATGGACGATTCGTACGAGCGCCAATGGTGCTGCTAAACCGACACCCAAATAGGTCGAGTCGCGTTTGGCTGCTGGTTCCACCACAATGCACGGTTTCACTGAAGCAGAGTGCAGCTGCCTCCCACGAACCGAGAAGGCGAATACGACGAAAACAGGACCCTGTCCTGAAGGGCGAGGTTCCCTCCGTGATACTGTCTACTTTCGAAACTGCGGCTCTTGTCAGACGCTCGCAATCTCAGAATGATCGTTTCGTAATAGTGCATTCCTTTGTGGAATCAACAATCATGTTTATCTTCAGGCTGTTACTATTTCCTTAAAGTCCATCCGATTTTGTTTCTTGCCGTGTCAAACGTTGCTTCTTTCCTCCTTCACTCTTGACTTATCAATGCATTAGAATACATCCTTATCCAATGTAGAGACATATGTCTTCCACTGAATGCACTTAAGCCTACAGTGACGGTGATGATGATAAAATGCTAAATTTCACATTGCTTGAGACTGTGAACAAAGTACTTATACAGAACTTAAGTATTGGTGGATAACGGGGAGTGTTGTGACGGGTAAGACAATGCCTTTCAAAGTCCCACTAATGGAGAAGAAACATGCAGATATGGGTACAGGTCAGGAGCAAGGGAACGAAGAATAATGAACCTGAACACGCACTATAGCCCTGGCGAGAGTCTGGCGATGAGTCACGGACGTCACCGGCGCAGTGCTGTAGATACGCGTGTTAAGTAGATGTTTATCTCTGCGGCATACATGGCGAGAGTTGCCGAAGCATGAGGCAGTGTTCATGCGAGCGGCGAGAAAAAACGTGGAGAATTATGAAATTAATACGGAGATCCTTGCTCCGTGTTTATTTTGTCAGTTACTGCAACAATGCACAGAATTACAGCAACGGGAACGCAAATGACAACTACAAAAGAAAATTGACCCAACAGCCCAATTTGCAAACATTGCCCGAGAACCACCCTTATACGAAGGACACGAAAATGCACACTTTCAAGAAAACAGCTTGAACTGTACGGAAAATAACTTTGGTAAAAAGAGGCTACACGCCATTACAACTACGGTAAAACGGACTTTGCAAAGCATGGGGCAGCGGCAACTCACTCATTCGCGAAGAGGAACGGTCAAAGCTCGATCACGCATTTGTGTAAGAACATCTTAGCTCTGAACATTGACTAAATTAGCCTAAGCAAAGAATGTGCCCTTGAGCGCTATTTGTAAAGTACGTGACATGATCGTTTATTTACTCCTTGGTTGTCATAGCCTTACGTACACTATCACGGTTATAATGTTGCATTATCATTTTTATATTGTTTGTATCAAATACAGTTATAGGTTAATTTATTATGCCCTGAACTTCTGTATTTACTCTAAGGAGGTATCCCTCATGGGTTTTCCTCGAGATCTGCACCTGCAAAACTTCAGATCATGCATAATGTATTCATTACTCCAATCAAATGCTTCAAAATAATCCCTTCGTACGCCAGCAAGCTGGAGCTGCTTCGTTAAAGGACAAGAAAGTTAGACCGGCCTGTATAATTGTGATGAGAGAACACCACAATGAATAAGTGAATGTGGTTCTTGATTCACATTGCAACTATGCTTTCATTTGCGAAGATGCATAACCGCCATCAGGCCTACATCTGCCACGAAAGTTTGTCTCGGTCAGCGGAAAAAGAAGTGATTACTTTCGCGTGCATTCGTTGCTGCGTTACAAGAAGCGTATTTTCAAAGATACTAGTAATTTCTTTATCTTCTAGCCCTATATTTTTCTATCACCAAGAACATTGCTGCGAAGCGCCGCTAGGGAAGTCAGAGAAACATAATGTAAGTGCATATCTTGCCTACTTTGTGTTTTAGAATTTATTTCCTGCAAAATTTAGAGGTTGTTTTGGCAGGAAGTCTGCCCACGTCTCTTTATGTAAGTTGTTTCATTGTAGCTACACAGAGCCTCTTTGGAAACCAGCAGTAGCAGGCACGAATTCTCATATGTATAAGCACAAGTATTTCATGCCTTTGTTTGTGAAAAAGTATAGCAAATCTTCATGAGTTTAGTTGCTAACATAAATAAAACTAAAATATACACTACAAGCATTCTGGCCAAAACACACAATAAGTAAACGAAAAGAACAACTCAGGATATAGCATGTGCGCAAGCGCGCAAGATAAACAAGAAATTCTCGAGGGAGTGAAAGAAAAAAAAGCTTGCAGAGAACGTGTTCGAAGTCGTTGCTGTGCAGCGAAGCTAAAAAGAGGCCGCGCACGTTCGGGCGTGCAACGTGCACACACTATTTCTGGTGGCACTTGAAACAAAGTTTTCTATTTTAGCCAGGGAACGGCGGCACTGCACAGTGGAAGGAGTTTGCAGACTCCGGAAAGCGACGTGCGACCGACAGAAGTGTGCAGGGAACACGTGAACGTAATCTTACGACGCAAATGCAATCTACTTTCGCAACAGCCGAATGCGTAAAAATAAAAATGGATGTTTCCAAACCACGGACCGTGGTAAGGAATGACTACTAAGCTTCGGGTTGACAGGAGCAAAAGCGAAATGCCTTTGAGATTCAAGCCAGAGTGAGCCTGTCGTTCTGCAGGAGCGAGGAACAACTGCAGAAGGAATAAGCCCTTGGTAACACGAGACATCGCGCACGCCGGAGATTTCTGTACTCTCGGGGTTTGTATTTATCTAGAGCAGAATTTTTCACATGTATAGCACGAACCGGCCTTCTTGCAGTCATGTATTAAACGAAGCTCATCAGGCAAGTGGGCAAAACGTTTGGCGCAAGATAAATCGTAAGAAACGCAGTCCTGATTTCATCACAAATGGTAAGTTTTATATTTAATTTGCAGTATTCTTCTGAGCTGCTCACTTTTTTTTCTAACAGGCTTACCTTTACCATAAATTTTGAAAGCTGACTGAATTGGTGTTGTGAAGAGTTCGAGGAAATGTCATCTGGTCGTGTGAAGTCATTGTTAAAAATGAAGCAGATCTCTTACCAAGGCCAACATAAAAATAATATGACGTTTCAGAACTCTCGAGGTTTGCTCCATGCGCTGAGCGCTACTTAAAACCTTCTGCTTAGCCAACATGCGATTAGGAATAAGGGATACGCATGGATCCGAAACGTCATATTAGTTTTATGTTGAGCTTGGTCAGTGACTTGCTTCATTTTTAACACTCAATTCATGTTGATTCGGAGTTATTATGACAGTGCGACTGAGACAGTGTCACTATATTTCGTTGTTTTCGTATACGTTTGCTAAGTCGTATTTCCGGTACGTGTACGTGCAGTGACAATATTCACTAATTGTCGTGCACGCTTTAGTTTAGCACCCAAATGCCGAAGAAGTCATACAAAAATGCGGCGCCATCGTTGCATCCGCAAGAACACCGCCGACAAGAAAGAAGTGTTGAATGTGGCCGGTCTGCATTTGGAATCTCACAACACAACGAGGCGCAACTCGCAGCTGCGAATGATGAGAACGTTCATTACCGCTTTTTCCAGTCATCTAGGCCTGACAGAAACTCTGCACGCTTACAAGAAGGCTAAACTGTCTAAATATGAACTCAGACTGGTGACAGACTTGATTGAGCTTCTCTCCCCTGCCGAGGAAGCCACGGAGTTGCTGCAGAAAAGGCACGAGACAGCGGGGCTTTTCCTTCCCGCGTTGCTAAATATTGAAGTTTCCCTTGCGGAAATCTGAAGCAAAGGCACGCTTTTTGCAAAGAGGCGGCTAAAGGCCTACATCGTAGCCTGTAGAAGCGCTTTGCA
This sequence comes from Dermacentor variabilis, assembly GCF_050947875.1. Lineage (NCBI taxonomy): Eukaryota > Metazoa > Arthropoda > Arachnida > Ixodida > Ixodidae > Dermacentor > Dermacentor variabilis. The sequence continues at coordinate 19,452,175 of NC_134572.1, read as the reverse complement.
AGCACGTGGAACGATTTTTTTATCAGTGCCCTCCTATAGACCCCCGGTTTACGTCTTCTTGATGATCAGCTGCAAGAGCCAAGCACATGCGTTATGCTGTGCTGAGGAGGGGGCCTCCTTTGTTAGGGCAGGACAGCGCCAGCACCGTCGCGAATGCAGACTCTGAAGGAGGGCCAAATAGACTGATGTTTAAAAACATCAGGCAAAATGAAAACGCCCACCACAACAATATGACTGGATCTACTGCAGGGGAAATTTCCCTTTAGCTTGCAGAGGGAACTTGCGCAGGCACGGTTAAGCCGCTCACCTATTCGAAAGCGAACGCTAGCCGCTTTCCCTTGCTTTCCTGCCTCGCAAAGGCAGTTTTCACTGTGAATGCACGTCAGCTGACGCGGAACGCGTGTTTTCTACGGCATCCCTGATAATGACAGCGCAGCGAAATCAGCCGTCAAGCACCTCATTCGAGCAGCTCATGTTTGTGAAGCGCAACACATAGTTATAAGTAGAAGGCAGTTCTGTTATCTCACTTTTTTTAGAACCAACTGTTGAAGCAGCCGTCATTTAGACTGCACGTTTTCAAAACTAAACGGTGAAGCGTACATTTAGCTCATTACAGTTCTTTTTGTGCCAAAATTCGATGAATAAAACCAAAATAAATCTTCTTTCTGCACCTGGCAATGTTTGCGACCTTTATTGCGGCATTTAAAAATCACGATGAGACCTAAGCAAAAATAGGCTATGTCGTGATTTTAGCATTAACAAATTTAAGCTTAAACAATATTCAAACATCACAAGCAGGGGTGTAGCCAAGCGGGTGGGGGGGGGACTTCTCCATACCCGTGAAATTTTTTCGTGCTGCCATGCACCGCCGGAAACAACCCCCGGCGCCCGAAATCATTCTGAATTTTGTGTAGAATGCCTTTTTCACGCTCGAAAATACATTTTCGAGCGAACATTGCAAACTGTTCTCACCCTTGGATATTACACGGAACATCACGGCCACACCGACGACAACCGCAGAAATGCGCCTGGAGTGTCCATATAATTGCTATCGCAATAAAAGCCTGCCCCGGTGCCATCAGGAAGTCACCAGGTTAAAAGTGGAAACAGCCGGAGGAACTTACTCTTCTCCAGCGATATGCAATACAGAATAATATAGAAATAAACGGGATTCCTGTGGTGGAAGGAGACAACCTGGTTTCCACAATGCAGCAGATTTCCGCCTGCCTGAACTTTGACGTCTAGGAATCAGATATGGACGTCGTGCACAGAGTCGCTTGAAAGAACGCGCCGGCACCTAACATTATCTTTTTTTTTTCTCGAACTCTGAAAGATAATGTCCTAAAGTCTGTTAAGAAGCAAAGAATGAACACGACAATACTAGGTTTTCAAGGTGTTGCATCCCCGGTAGACCTAAATGATCACCTGTTTCCTGAAAATAAAGAGTTGCTAACAGCTTCTTTTAATCCAAAGCTGGAAAATAATTGGAAATATATTTGGATAACTAGTCGTAAGTGACTAATGCGGTAGGCGGATAATTCCCGTATGTTTCACGTCACGTGTGCTGAAGATCTCGCTAAAGTTGTGTAGGGTTCGTTTACCTGCAATTTTCTGTTTTCTTACTTTTAATGGAACATTCTTTCACTGAGGTCGAAAATGTATGGCTTGAGCAGGGTTATTTCTTAGTATTACATTGTAATATTGGCTGAAATAAAAACAATTCATGTACTTGTGTAGTTGTTTCAAGATTCGTTAAATTATAAGATTATATAACTGAAAATTGGCTTAGAGATGGTGAAACAGTTCATCTACCTATGTCGAGCTATCGTTACCTAGAAACAGCGGTAAACGAGGAGGAGGCGTGGCGCTACTCATCAAAAAATCGTTTTGGCTTCGTTCACCTCAACAACAGCTCACGTTGCAGCTCATCTGTTGAAACTCTTTTTATCTATCTTCAATATCGAGTTATGGTGGGTGTCGTGTGCCGCCAACCATCGTCCCGTATAACTGACTTCATTATTATTATTATATAAAATGCTACAATGCGCATTGTGGCATCTAAAGGGCCTGTTGTTATTTGCGGCGATATTAGGGTAGACATGCCTGGTGAAACTTGTTACGATTATATATGTTTTCTACAATCACTTCATCCGAAAAACGTTATTTCATCGCCTACACGCATAACCAACCTATCGGAGTCGATTATCGGTCATGTGTTGTGCAATACTGACTTTAATACATCTTAGAAAAGTGATGGTTTGGGCTAGTTGGTTTTCCATTTTAGATTGTGTGGTACAGCGCGAGGCAGGGACAAGGGACGCAAGGAAAACGAGGACAAGCGCTTGTCCTCGATTTTCTTGCGTCCCTTGTGTCTGCCTCGAGCTGTACCAAACAATCTTTAATATATCGGTAAGTGTGCACAATGTTGCTATTGCGAACTATACTACAACTTTTTTTTTACTTTTACCCCCCACCCCCCTAAAAAAATTTCTCTCCTGGTAAAACTGCCACCAAACGAGAAACACGGCTATACTATAATTGCGCGCAAAGACTACCTCAATGTACTAATTTTGAACCCCTCTAGGACGATGACGTGCAATGTGAGTATGAAAACTTTGTTCAATGCACTGTGGGCGTCATCCAGTGGTCAAGCTTCACGCCGTGTGCCATGTGCCATGTCCCCATGGATAATGGATATATACTCGAAGTCTGGAAACTGAGAAATACTTATTAGGATAAATCGAAAAACAACAGGAGGAATGAATATTATTATCATAATTGTAGGTAGTGCAGAAAGAAATCAGCAGCAATGATAAGAAAATCAAAAAGTTTTACTACACCAACCTAACTGAAAGAAATGTAGGTAATAAGAAGAAGGTGTGGCAAATGGTTAAAAATGTTGCTGCCATAAGCGACAAAGAACGCATTATACTTGATGACCTAACATGGAAACTTGGCTAAGAACTTTAACAATATATTTAATAACATTGGTCTCAGCCTCTCGAGCAGCTTCCCTACTCATATACCCTATTTAAATGCGCCTTGCACTGTTGCCGATAATTTTCGTTTACGTGAAATAACTGGGGATGACATCAGACAAGTGATCAACAATTTACTATGGAACAAGCTGATTGGCCATGACGTCATACCTTCGAGGATTTTTAAGGCAAGCATTGGTGTTCGATGTAGTCCGCTGTGCCAAATATTTAACCATGCATTTCCTTCTAAAGCTTAATTATAACATTCTTAAGATTGCTAAAGTAATTGCAGTATAGAAATCTGGTAACCGGAACCTCTGAGACAGCTACAGACCGATATCTGTCCTCAGTTGCATCAACAGCACGTTTGCAAAATTAAATTCGTCGCAATTAAAGCCCTTCCTGCGTTATGGTAACATTCCTTGTCCCCAGCAGCATGGTTTTGATGCCAGCAGGTCCACTTTAACCACTGTTGCGATGCTTTCGCAATATATTTATTCTGCTCTGCATGAAAACAACACAGTAATATCAGTATCTTTATATGCTAGAGAAGCATCTGATGCGGTTTGTAATTCCATTTTACTGAAAAAGGAATGCATTGCAATGACCCCACAAATAACTCACTTGATTTCTTTTCCATTTATCCATCGGCGTGTAAACAAAAGGCAGGGACTGGTCACATTAATTTTTTTCTTCGGTAATATCAACCGCGGGGTATCACAGTGCTCAATTTTAGGCCCTATATTGGTCTCTCGATATATAAATGATGTCCCACAACCTCTGCAGAGGTAAAAAGTACTGCTTTGCGTGAACGACACTGCTCTAATCTTTAAAGTACGCTCCCAAAACGACATGATGACCAATTTGCGAAACATTTCGGCATGGTTTATCAAGAATAAATTGACTATCAACTGTGCAAAAATAAAATACCTTGTATTTGACTGTCGCAGGAAAGTTATTGATACTTAAGTTATTGACATATCATTAAACGACATTCTTATTCAGCAAATTCCTTTTTTCATATACTTAGGCGACACTTTTGATGAGAATTTCCACTGGCGCGAGCAAGTGCAAAATGTATGCGCGAAGGTAGTCTATGGCTACCACACTCTAATAAAAGCTCGCCAATGTTTTCCACAAGCTGTTCTTCCTAAATTGTACTTTTCGTTATGACACTGTCACATAAGTTACTGCCTGGATTCATGGGGTGTGACGTACACTGGTTATCTAAAACCTCTAGAACAACTCCAAAAGCGAGTATTGCGAGCCGTAAGCCACGAGTAACCTAGACGGAACATTTTTCAATGACAACGTGTCCTTTCAGTTCCAATGTTGCGCGACTGTAAGATTGCTGTTTCAATCAATAGCATAACTAACCGAAACTCGCCTTTTCCTGTTGACCTTTTTTTCTTTCCTATACACAATAAGCGACATGCTTCAAACGGGAACATTTAACGGCCAAAATGTAGTAACATTTGTGCCCCCCCCCAGAAGACTAATAAAATTTAATGAAACTACTTTTTGCACTTGATCCCCGTTGAGATAAAAAGTGCATGCAATTAAGGCCCAGCATGCAAGTCACTTTTTTGTCTGTCCAAAACCTGTGCACTTCATGTATATTGGGACATATGGTTTGAGCTATCGGTTCAGAGATTTTTTGTATACACATTTCTTTTCGTTCTTGAAAATAAAGTTTTATTGATTCATTAAAAGAAGGCACAGTTGCTTCGGGCCAAATGTAAAAGTGTAGCAGAAAAACGTAAAATACGAGGCAATCTACAGCAGGGACATGCCGAAGCAAAGCCCCTAGTGCTCAAATAAAGGGGGCATTCGGCCAGCTTTTGTCTACTAGCAAACATGTAGTCGCCGTGGTTTCTAGCGTATACTGACCCTTCTCTAAAGAGCAGAAGATCACGGTCGTTTGAAAAGACTTACGATGAAAGCATAGTGAATATGGCGCTGTCATGAGGAATGATGGACACAACAGTTACAGTAACAGTGTCGTTACAGTTTAAAATTACATGCTATACACTGCACACTACCAAGCCATGTAAGGCATGCGGCGCCATGTAAGAAGGAACAGGCCTAGGTAAGGAAAGATATATTAAACGGAGGAGATACAAAGTAATGAAGCCTTACGATACTACTCTCGATTGTATATTGACACTATGTATTATCCGGTAAGAGAACGCCTACGCGTTGTAAGGTGATCCACTATTGTATGGAATGACCACTGAAACAAAATCGTGGAGCAGAAGCCAGCAGTCAAATATTCCTTGTTCAGACAATGTGGCAGTATGGCGCAGCATGTGCCATGTGTAGCAGCCCTTTGAACCATTTCTTGCCTGGTTCTCGGTCGACAATGAAGAAATGAGTACCAACTTTACGTAACGGTAATATTTCCTACGTTGTGAGAACGCGTAAAGTAATTGCGTAGGCTGGTGCGAAGGGTTGGAGTAACTGACGTTACGACAGAGCCAACATGGTTGTGGCTACTGCTTTCCACTATTTGCGCGCTCATGCGTGTGAGCGCGTGTGCGTGCAACCACAGCATATGCGGACACGGTCACGTTGGCCTTTGTGCAGACTGTTGCAATATTTTATAACCCCGATAAAGCGCACTGCGGCCGGCCCAGCCGGTCGTACAATATGAGCATGCTTCTGTCCCCAGCTTTCCATGTACAAGAGCAGCGCCGATGTGACACGCCTGCATCTCCTCATAAGCAGCTGAAGAGCGTTGTGACCGCAGGATGGGGTAAAGCCAAAGCAGAGAATGCAGAAAGCGAAACTTTTCTGAGGGAATGAAACTAATTATCGTGCTGAAGGGCATTATCAGCGTTTGTGCGATGACAAGTTATTAAGACGAGAGCTTTGCTATCAGTGAATCTATTCACTAGATGGTTAAGCAACTTGTTCTCACTCGCCAACGAAAGCGATCAATTTACCCGCCGCGTTCATTTTGCGTCCCCCCATGTAAATGCGCACTACGCGTGACACGAGGGGTAGGCTACGTATCTTCAAAAGGTCTCTCGAAGCACGGCCTCTGTGCACTCAGACTAGCCCTTTTACCCGATATGTTAGAATGGTGTGAGCTATAGACCTAAAACAATCTTATTGGTGCAATTCTGTTTATAGTGTGGCATACAGCAGGATAATACGGCATACAGCAGCTGTAATTACAAATATTATATTTATAAAACTTTATTTACACTCACTGCGTCTAATATGTGAACTTAACTGAGTCACTGTGAAAACAAAATAGGCCTTGCTGTCGGAATCGAACCAGTGAAATTATAATCACCTTGTTAGATAGTCTAATCTTCCCTTATCGAAGTGCTTGGCTATAGGGTTTGTCCTATACCAGTGAGACGGCAGCGCTCACGAATAGGTGTTTCATGCGCTTTTCGCTTAACATTATCATTGTTTATCACAAAGAGCAATCTTTGAGCAACGTTATACTCGTACACTATCGCTCCAGACTAGGAGTGACGTCTGACACCGGCAAAAATGCCGAGAGCCAGTGGGGCTATACTAATCCAGGTACAACCAAGTTAGGAAGGCACACTAAGCTTCAAGAAGACATTTCCTCACCAGAGCTGGAATTGGCATCCCTGGTGCAGTATTCGGCCACTGCCTACCTGATGACTCCTTCAATCAACCAATGGCGTTGGGTCCCCAGCAGCTGCGGAGCACTTCACCAAGGGGGCGGTCAGACCTGTAACGCAGCAGGGGGTGCAAGAATCTCTGGACCCGGACAGGCCGCCAATGGAAAGTGAAGTTAGCTTAGCAGATATCTTTGAGGAACTATAAGGCATTGTTCGGGATATGATTTGCCTTAGTAAGGTTAGAAAAACTGGTGTAGCTTATGCAGTGCTAACTAACGGACACGTCCTCTGCTATAGGGGACTCCCAGATAAGAAGCAGTACGAGGTAGGATTGCTAATCCAGAAGGGCATAGCGGGCAACATTACGTATTCTACAGCATTAATGAGCAGGTAGCAGTAGTTGTAATAAAGCTATATAAGAGGCATAAAATAAAGATAGTTCGAGACTACGCTCCAACCTCCAGTCACGACGATGATGAAATAGATCAGTTTTATGCCTCCTCTTCCTGCTCCCGATTATAGGCTTTCGAGCCATCTCTTAATAAATACATCTTGTCATCATCATGAAGATGTTGAATTAGCGATGGGCAAAGTGAAAACTCAGTATACCGTTGTCATGGGCGACTTGAATAGAACAGTGGAGAAAACGCAGGCTGGTGAACAAGCATGTGGAAGCTACGGCACCGATTCTAGGAACACTAGAGGAGAGATGTTAGTAGAATTTGCTAAAAAGAACAAGCTGGGAATTTTAAACACCTTTTTCAGGAAGCGTAGCAGCAGAAAGCGGACTTAGAAAAGCCCTAACGGTAAAAGAAGAAACCAAATAGGTTTCATACTTTCTGCCTATCCCAGCATAGTGCAGAATGTAGAAATGTTAGGTAGGGTAAAGGTGCAGCGATCACAGGTTAGTGAGGTCTAGGATTCACCTCAATATGAAGAGAGAAAGATTAAAATTGGTCCAGACGAATCCGAAATAATTATTGAACCATCTTTTGTTCTTCTTTTTCATGCGCGAGATATTAGTTTCGCCTGGTGTCGTCCCTGAACTAAAGAAGGCAGCTTCGTTACGACTTGTCACTGTAAAGACAAGTTAATGAGTGATGTACAGGTACAGATCAAAATAGATGAGTAATTGGGCCTTAAGCAAAAAATTATGAGTGCAAGCACTCCAGAATGTTTGAGCGTGTCTCACGAGCGGGGAAGAATTGAGCCTGCTGCTCCACCAGAAATATAAAGCCGCCAAGACCAAATTTAGCGAAAATTAATGGTACACTGTGAAAACTCTCTGTGCGAAGTTAAACGCGGTTTGATCAAACACAGCCTTTGTAAAAAATTCTTTTTCAAGTGATTTCAGGACTCATAACACGTGCCATCGTTGTTTCAGCGATGTCTTCGGCGAACTAAACAAGACATCTGGTTTACACTTGGCGAAAATAAAGGGTAAGTTACGATCAACGAATGACCTAATAAAGAGACGCCAAAGAATGAAAGTGTTCAGCTCAAGAAATCAGATAGAAATCGCAGAAAAGTCAAAACTTGTCAAGAAGCAGAAAGTAAGGAATATTTGAAATTATAACGTGAGAAAGACGGAAGAAGCAAGAAAAACTGGACGCAGCATGAAATCAGTGCGAAAGAAAGTTGGCATAGAATAAGCCAAGATATATGCGCTGAGTGATAAGCAGGGTAATATCATCAGCCATTTCGAAGATATGCTAAAAGCAGCAGAATTCTATATTGACCTGCACAGTACTCAGAGCAGCCACGATACCTCCATTCGAAGTATTAATCAAAATTTTACAGAGGCTCCTTCTATAACTAGCGATGAAGTTAGAAGGGCCTTGCGAGAAATTACCCGGGGAAAGTAGCAGGAGATGTTGTAATAACAGTAGCTTTAATCAAAGATGGCGGAGATATCATGCTTCAAAAGCTTGCGGCTCTTTATACGAAATGTCTCACGACTTCAAGGGATACAAAAAACTGCAAGAACGCCAACATTATACTAATCCACAAAAGTGAAACGTTAAGGAATTCAAAAATTATAAGCCCATTAGCTTACTTTCAGTATTCTATGAAAAATTCACCAATTTCCAATAGAATAAGGGCGACACTGCACTGCAGTCAGCCAAGAGGACAGGCTGGCTTCAGGAAGGGATAATCTACAATGTATCACATCCATGTCATCAATCAGGTAATCGAGAAATCTGCAGAACACAATCAGCCTCTCTATATGGTTTTCATAGATTACGAAAAGGCATTTGATTCAGTAGAGATACCAGCAGTCATAGAAGCATTAGATAAAGAAAGAGTACAGGAGGCTTACGTAAATATTTTGGAATATATCTACATATATTTCACAGCTACGCTAATTCTCCACAAGAAAATGAGAAATATACCTATAAAGAAAGGAGTCAGGCAAAGAGACACATTCCTCCAATGGTATTCACTACATTCTTGTTAGATGTACTCAAGCTATTAAACTGGGAAGGCTTAGGAGTGAGCATCAGCGGCGAATATCTCAACAACCTTCGGCTTGCAGATGACATTGTCCTCTTCAACAACACTGGAGACAAATTACAACAAATGATTGAGGACCTTAACAGAGAATGTGTAAGAGTGGGATCGAAGCTCAACATGCAGAAGACGAAGATAATGCTCAATAGCCTCGCAAAAAATCAAAAACTAAGGATCACTAACCAGCCTTTAGAGTCTGTGAAGGAGTACGTTTACCTTGGTAGTTACTAAATGGGTACCCTGTTCATGAGAAGGAAATTCACAGAAGATAGAAATGGTTTGGATTGCACACAGCATGCATTACCGAATCCTGACTGGTAGCTTGGTAATGTTGCTGAAAAGAAAAGCCTACAATCATTGCAGTAGACCGGTGCTAACATATGGGGCAGAAACTTGGAGAGTGAAAAGAAGCTCGAGCACAAGCACCATGCAGCGAGCAATGGAACAAAGAAAGTTAGGCTTAACGTTAAGAGACAGGAAGAGCGGTATAGATCAGAGAGCGAACAGGGACAACCGATATTCTAATTCACATTAAGATTAAAAAAATGAGCTGGGCAGGCCATGTAATGCGTAGGCTAGATAACTGGTATACCATTAGGGTTACAGAATGGGTGCCAAGAGAAGGGAAGAGTAGTCGAGGACGCCAGAAGACTAGGTGGGGTGAGGAAATTAGGAAATTTTCAGGCGCTATTTGGTATCAGATGGCGCAGAACGGGGTTAATAAAAGTTCCCAGGGAGAGCTCCCTGCAGTGGAGATAAAATAAGTTGATGATGATGACGATGCCCGTTTCAAGTCGCACTCGCCCAATAAACTGGAAGCGCAGTCTTTGATCATTGTAAAACCACCGAAAAGCTTTGCAATCTACAAAACAGTTTCATCGTTAACTAATTTATTATTCAGTTAGCAGCATGGACCGACGTCTGCGTACTCTCCGTTCCGATGCTGTTATCTTTATTTGTTTGATTTCATGCTTATTCATTTGTTTACGTTAGCATTCTTATTTATTCTATTAATTCTTGCTGCATAATGTAGAGAAATGGTGCAGCTGAGGAACTCCACCTCAACTCCTTCATAGTAACCCATGTATAACGGAATATTATGGGCCCGAAAATACCATCAAATTTAAACTATTTTCCATGCTACAGCTACATGCGTGCAAGACGAAATACGCTTATTTGTCGCACGATAAACATGTTTATCGACCACTTCATAGCCAATTATTAAAGCACAACATACTACGCTCCGACCTCTTCTCTTCCTAAAAAGATCGGGCTCAATCACATTCGTGTACGAATTACTTAATATATTACCCGCGAAACATTGCAATGATTACCACAATCTCGTATTGTTTTATAGATATCATGCACAAAATTATACTATGTCCTTCTGTAAAATTATTATCAAGATACCGCATACCCATTACGATCATTACCTCGAAAACGCTAAATGTTCCAAAATCTCGCACTGATTATGGATCATTTACATTCTCGCATGACGCATGGCAGCTATGGAATAAATTACCAACAGATCTAACAGCACAACAGCCATTTATCACCTACAAGACTAACCTTCACTCTTTTAAGCTCGCCTCACTTGCTCAATGAGTATGTACCATATTTGTAATTTCTCCCGCATTCTCACGCGCTCTAGTGTTGATATAACAGCGTACAACATAACGGCCCCCTTCACAGCTCCTACGAGAGTTATAGGGCCCCAACTTTATACCATACGCAACGTACTTATCTTCATGTGAATAATAACGAACTTGACAAAATAAGGAAACTGATCATGCCTGCATGAAGTTCGCCTATTAGTGTATAGTCTATTTCTTAGGTACATTTCTGGTTTGTTGCATGCGTTTTTAGCTAAATGAGAAAGACGACGTTCTCTGATGGAAGTAACGTTAATTTTCAGCTTGAACCCACTAGAACCACTGGTTTTTGATGGCCCCAACTACTAAACTTGAGTGTACCTCGCAAAGCAGAAAAGATTTTGGCGGCACTCGGCGTGTATTCTTGACTTGCTTTAAAGTGTGGCACGCATGACGGTATTTATCGAAAATGTAAACTGTTCGCTCATGATATGGTTCTTCAGTTGATTATGCACACGTCATGGTGACTTCATGGTTTGGAATAATGACAAGTTTAGGAAAGAACTAACGCTTGTCAGGTAGGGCGTTTATATGGGCGTAAATGAAGACGAACACTCCAGTAGCGGTACCAGCATACTCCTCCTTGGCTTGAACGCACTGTCCGCCCCTTTAGTTGTGTGCATGCAAGTATATTCATACAGACTCTCCGTTTACGGCGAAAATGGGTATGCGAACGCATGGGCCTTTAAACTCGCCAGGACTTCGCAGCTCATCCCTAAGAGTGGTCACGTGGGACCTGCCGCGCAATCTGATTGCGCGTTCAATTCACAGATTGCCAGCATCTGTCTATTTCCCGCCTGCTCTGTGTCACCTTCAACTCTTTCTCTATTGACATTCATGAAGAGACGTGGCAGTGTATTCTTGCAGCATCTAGTGCATTTGACACAAGAGGCTGCAGGAAAATTTGTGGCGTAAGGTGGACGAGAGGAGGGGTTTCCTACAGCACGCAGCACTCGGGGAGGAGAGCTCGCGGGGAGCCTCGGTGGAGTCCGTGCATCTGGGAAATTGGAAGTGCTAGGTTGTTCGGGTCGCCGGATTACTGGCTCACATCACCTTAGCATCAAACATCTCTCAACTGATTAAACGTATAATTCGCCCGTACCCCCGAAACTGACATCGTTTCGCTCAATTTCGTGCCCAAAGGGCTTTGCTGTTGCCCTGATCGCAGTCAGCTCTTGTTACTCGTCTTGCTACTGCGTGCCTCCGCGCCTGCGAGGTTTATGCCGTCCGCCTGGCCGTTTCGCTCTGATCTTAACGGTTTTTTCACGAGGTAAGCAGATAGAGGCTCTTAGTGTTTCTCTTCCCTTGAGTAGGCCGCTATTTTCATGCTACCATCTAGCGTCTCACTTTTCATACTGCCTGGCAGGTGTGTGTTTTCTTGTACGTACTTTGGTGGCTAGCATGCACGTTATGTGGTTTTTTGGGTGGCTGGCAACAACGCTTTTAAATGCCTTGCCATTTTCTGTCTGTGCCGACGGTATAGTATAGTAATTTATATGCGCGAGCTCGTTGGAAGGCAATGACCGCCGTTCGTGATGCGTTCATTATGCGAGTAATAGATGACTTGCTGTAACTGCGCGAACGTAATGAGTTAACCACCGTAATTACTTCGTTAGACGGGTTCTCGTCGCGGCTTCATTAGTGTTGCTCACTTCTATCTCAACTAAAATTTGCTACTTCTGCATAGCCTAGTTATCTACATTAACTTAAGCTGAATATGCAACGTTTTACCGAAACTCGAACAGGGAGCCAGCATTTTCACTCGGCAGACTGTGCAATTTTCTTGACCTTTTAAAAACCCACGCTATGTTTTTTGAGCTTTTACATAACAGTAAATGCGATAGCCTCAGGCTACTTCCATAAAAGCAAAAGTGAAGAAGTGTCATGGTGCCATATTGGTGCTGGAAACCATAGCACTGTCGCAACGGACAGCGAAATTCACTCCGTGATTACCGGAGCGACGCATGGTTGCAGTATGCTCACCCTTATACAAAAGCTCGGTGTGATGATTGGTGGAGTATGGAGGGCATTAGTGCATCCTCACATGTGACTACGGTGCAAAGTTTTGAATTAAGCAAAGCAAACAAAGGAGAAGATGCTCGTAAGCGTGGGGCAGCGGCGGCATTTGGTTGCTGATCACTCGGTGAAAACAAGGCGATAAAAGAGATGTCCACATCTTTCATAAATGGTGTTACAGGGGCCCTTTAGGTAAATGATTATGCACTGTTCCTGTCACGTGATGGGTGCCACGAAGGGTGCTTTAGATTTGTGGTCACCGGCTCCTCAAAGCGTCGCCGACGTCCAGCGTTTAGCAGCACCGAATGCGCGCTAGCTGGTTCTCACCTTACGAGGCACTGTGACGTCACACTCAGATCTCAACAGCCAGATTTGAAAACCGTGATAGAGGCAGAGAATTCACGTTTTCTTTTCTTTTTGTTTCAGTACATATTTAGCTGAAGACACCATGCCTCTGTGACAGGTAGAGTACATATGATGGTTGGTAGTCCTGCACAGATTCATAGTAATTCACCAAGCAGATGCCCACATGTATCTGCGCGCACTTATAAAACAGAAAATAGAGAGATAAAGAAAGCTTCTTTTTTCTTTTCTTACAGCATATAGTGCAATTTCACCGCGTCAGAAATTCAATAATTGATTTCTTTGTCGCTCATTACTGCATGGCCTCAAAAAAAATTAAATAATTTATTTCTTTGCCGCCGTATATACCTTCAATTTGTCTCTTTCAGTCAAATCATTCTCTTAAATTTTATCTCATCGGCATTGTCGGAAAGCTCCTCCACAGCTTCTCTAAAAGAGCTCCACACAAATACCTTTTTGCTGCTGCTTCGTCCGACTGAAAAATGCGTTCAACGTATGAGCAGCATGTTGTTACTTAGCCGCGCAATAAGGTATGCTGGAACTCAGATCTCATAAAAATTCAAAACGATGACCCGGAGACTGCGATGGCATGTAAAACATTCTAATAGCTGCCTGTTTATAGGAAGGAAAGTGGGAGGAAAGCGGGGAGAGGATGGAGGTTGTCCATAATGAAATAATCCATTTACCTTGAGTAAAGATTAGGCAGCTCGACCGGGAACCATAGTTAACCGTGACCAACATCACGTTTCTATCTCTACCCTCACTTCGCTGCTTCCATTCAATGCACGGGAATAGCCGCTGCTCTTTCCTACGTCTTCTCCCTAAGATTCTACCGTTCGTCCGCAGCACACTATTTTCCGAAGGGTAAATGGGCCGGCCGTTTCGCTACGTAGCATTCAGCCGTAATAAGGTTACGCCGACCTGGTGGCTCCTTGGGTTTCTTCCTGAACTCGATGAGAAGGACACAGGTCACTTAGCCATAAGTGGGCGGCCGAACCCGCCTAGTGTATTTTGACTGCTTTTATCTCTGACTAGCCAAACGCCAAGGAAGTGAAGATATCGTACATAAGAAAAATGCGAAAAGCCTGCATGGCGCCGTAATTCATACTCAGTGGAACCTTCGAAGATTTCTAGTGGCTTATAAACATCGTTATTTAAGCCCACATCAGCTTACATTAAAGGATGGGAAGAAAAAGATGGCCAAGCGAGTACCAGGGAGTTTCTTTATTTTATCTATTTTTATTTTAACTATGTTTTAGAGCAAAGATAGAATACATGTTTCCTAGCTTTCTATATTTTTACTACACATTTATTAAGGCGAGAAAGAATGGTTTTTGTGATCCTAGTTGCACATTTATTTAATGAAGGAAGCACTACTAGCTCACATGTAAATTCTCAACAATGCGATAGTCATTTGCCACATCTTGTAGGAATAACTCTTGTGCGAATAATTTTTACTCAACCTTAACTAATTGCCGCTTGCTCAACAACTTTTCAATGAAACACACCATATTTTTGCATCTAGAGAAGGCAGTTGGCTTCCTTCAGTGACGCTATAGTATTTCGAACGTCATTGTGAGAAAACAGCCCATGCCAGTGAGAGCTATCAGGGGCTGGTACTTTCTCGCGTATGCAGTAGAACAGCTGAATACTGGGCACTTTAGTCCGCTTTTTATATGCACGATGAAAATTTCTTAGTTAAAACAAAATCCAAAGACACGATCAAAGACGGTGGAGGAGAGCATAGGCATAATTTATCCCTCGAAACAAAACAAGTAGGTTTACCAATTATCTAGTTTGAGCGATAATACTTACCTATATGTTGCATGCGATATGCGCATGGAATTTACTGGGACCCCTTAATCTTACCTCACTAAACAACGGTTGCATCATCGCATTCTTTTATAAGATGTTTGTCTAGAGTAGATACTGGGCACAGTCCTAATAACCGACATCACGAAAGGAAAAGCAGGATGGTGGCTAACAGGCGGTCTCATCTGGCTTCCAGATGTAGGCCCTATATACGACGAAACAGGCCAAAATTTGCGCATATTGTGGAAAAGGTAAGCATGTTGCCAAGAAGCTCAATTGATGAGTGACGTACCCTGTAGGTACCTCTCATGCGCTACGCACTTAATATCGACAGGTATACGTTGACAAGAACCCGATTAAGACGATTAGGGACGGCTTCTTAGTTCCAAATCCATTAATCGTTTTCGTGAAATACTTTATTCGCGATGAGTGGATGGAGGTTATGAGCGTCCACTTTGGAAAGGGGTGGTGGGTTGCGCCACCAAGCTCTTGCTGTTATACTGCCTAATGTCATACTTAGGTAAAAAAAAAGATCTCAGGGCCCTTCCACTCTTTGAAGAAGGATGAACAGCGAAGCTGTGTATGGGGGCCCCTTAATGGCGAATTGCACCTCCACCGCGGGTTGACCCGGCATTGCACAATCTTCGGGATCGGCCCATGTATGGGGAGTGCTTAACGCCTGCTTCGCCTCCGCCGCTGGTCGGGCCTGTGTTACACTATCTTCGGTATCGGCCCACGTATGGGCCGATCCCGAAGATAGTGCTTAACGCCGGCTTCACCCCCGCCGCGGGTCGGGCCAGTATTGCACGATCTTCGGGATCGGCCCACGTATGAGGAGTGCTTAACCACTCCTTCACTCCCGCCGCGGGTCGGGCCAGTATTGAACGATCTTCGGGATCGGCCCACATATAGGGAGTGCTTAACGCCTGCTTCACCTCAGAGACGGCTCGGCCCGGCATTGCACTATTTTCGGGATCGGCCCACATATGGCGACTGCTTAACGCCTGCTTCACCTTCGCCGCGGGTAGGCCCGGCATTGCACTATCTTCCAGATCAGCCCCCTTATGGGGGGTTTTTTGCTTACCACGTCAACGGCACGAAAATTTCCTTGGACGCTAGAGTTATACAGCTTCGCTGTAAAAAACAAACACACGATGAATTCCCATAACCACATTTCCATAACATTTATTGTGAACTTTGTTTTTCGACGTCTTCGTTTCTTGTCGTTTTCCTACGTTTCTTCCACTAATCTTCCAATCGCCTCTTACTAACATTTAATTCAGACATGTTTACTTTCCCGCTGCTCTCGCTGAACTCAAGGGCTTCAAGGAGTCCAGTGGTGCCTAAATCGACTGCTGGGCAGATATCTTCACATGGTCCATCGTTTCCATAGCTTAACCGCAGCAAGCACATGCTTCTTGTTCCACTTATATCTCGCTTTATAGGTGCGTGTTCTAAGGCATGCTGATCTCACTTCGAAAAGTAATGAGCTTCCCTTTGAGTTATCATAAATTGTTTCTTTCCTGATGTCGTTCTTTCCTCTTAAGTAGTTACTCATGGCAGGTTTCTTTTCTATTGCCGCCACCCATGAGATTATTTCAGCCTCTCTGACTTTCCGCTTGACGTTCTTTGTTGCTGTGTTGCTCACTCTATAGACCGCATACTTGCTGGTAAGCTTCCTAGTTCGTTGCTCCATTGTGAATATGTTTTTTTCTGTGCAGATACCTCAACACTCTCCTAGCCCATTTTACTTTCTTCCATATTCCTCAATCGTTCTTCATAATCAACTTTACTATGAGCTTCCCTCACTTCAAAACTTATCCAGCCCATATCGCCCTGCACAGCTTCATTTGTAGTCTTCCCGTGAGCGTCCAATGCGAGACGTCCCACTGACCTTCGCTTGCCATCGAGTCCTAATTGTACCGCTGATTTCAAGCAAACAACCGCATTTCCAAATTTAAGTCCTGGAACCATTACACCTTTCCACATACCCTGGAGTACCTCGTATCTTTTGTATCCCAATAGCGCTCTGTGCTTCATGATGGCTCCATTTCTCTTCCCCTTTACTGTTATTGTTCTTTCCTGTGTTTCCATATATCTATTGCCTTCGTTTATCCATATACCAAGGTATTTACATTCTTTTACCCGAGGTATTTCCTGACCTTTGATTGCCATTGTCCGTTCACTGTTTTCATTGAATACCATAACAATTGATTTTCTAACGCTATATTTCGAACCTAAATTCTCGCCTTCCTGTCCACAGATAATAACCAGACGTTGCAAGCCACTTTGCTTGTTAGCTAGCAACACAATGTCGTCCACATAAAATAAACCAGGAAGCTGCTGCTCTACTACTGTAACCGCCAGTTTGTATGAGAGATTAAACCCGATATTACTTCGTTCTAGCGCCCACCAAGTACATCATAAATAGCAATGGGGATAAAGCGCACCCCTGCTTCAGTCCCTTGTTGATATTAATTGTCTCCTCACTTCCCATCGCTTCCCATTCAGCGCAAACGGTACTTTCTGGGTAAATGTCTCTCAAAACCTGTAGCCAACCGTCACCTAAGCCTTCCCTATCCAGAATATCCCACAAAATGTTGTGGTCTACGTTGTCACACGCCTGTAATGTCGAAAAAGGCCACGTATAACGACGTGCTTTCTACTCTTGATATTTAAATACACTGAGTAAGAACAAATATGTTATCATCCAAACGCCTACCTATTCTGAAGCCATTCGAAAGTTCTCCCAAAATTCTATTTTCCTCTGCCCATGCTTGCCGCTTTAATTTGATTGCGTGCATTGCTAACCTGTACACTACCGATGTAATGGTCAACGGTCTATGCGAGTGAATTCTAACTTCCCCCTCTTGCCTTTATAAAACAATATCATTATACTTTTTCGCCAACTGTCTGGTATTCTATCTTTTAATGCTTTTTCCACTGCTTTCACCAGAACTTCTTAACTTTTTGGGCCTAGTTTATTAATCAGCCTAACGGGAATCTCGTCTAGCCCTGTGGCTGTGTAGCCCTGTAACGGAATCTCGTCTGGCCCTGACCCTGTGAATGCGCAATATCACTATTTACCTTTTGAAAGCAAGACGGACGTTACTGCCTTATATGGCGGGGTGCTGTATGCGATATACTGTAACAGTTGTCGCAGTGCAGAACTCCCTATCAAGGTCCAAAACAGTCAAGTACTTAGCCGCAGCAGGGGACCAACGCTGCGAATAGGTGCTTGCACGATATGGACTGATGTGGTCGACTAGGCGGGGCGGGCGTGTGCACGCGTAACACAGTGATTTTCGCAATTTCATCGCTAAAATCATCGAGATAAATCAAAATTAGGCAGTCAGCAGCAAAGAAACTTTCGGTTGCGAAGAACCACCTCGATTCTACGCCACAAACGAGAGACATTAACACTGCACCAAGCGAAAGAGCCACCGTGAACCTGGATTTCACAGCCATCTACGTTTATTTAGACAGTGTTGCAAACACGTGTAACAGATTCTGGTGGTGCCAGTAGCGGGTTGGTCCAAGCGAGCGCCGAGGCAAGTTCTGGCAACTCGATTGCAGCGGTTGGGTTGACTCGGCCAGTCCATATGGTAAAATGCGCGTAAACATGATCGGGACGGCATGAGTCAGCTTGCACTGCTGACTCGACGCACTCCTGTCGATTTCACCTAAACGAAACCTTCCCTTATTTTTTTTGATGATTCCCCAAATACTTTGTCTGGATAAAGTCAGGGTGTCACTACACCACGAATATTATTCTTCTAGCTCAGCTCAAGTTACTTCTCTGTAACGTAAGTTTCGTGCCACCGTGGGCCTCTAACAACTTATAGCATGCTCTGCGCTGGCCGTGAAAGAGTAAGTCTTTCTGTCCTCACTTCTTTATAAACGGAAACACTGCGTTCGCGCGCGCACTGAAAGACAAAAACATAGGCATGTTATGTGAAGTGAGCGTTGTTTTCTTTTGCTTGAGAAAAGTCTGCCCTGTTGTTCAAGAAACATTCGCGTTTTTGCTGAACACCACGCTGTTATGCTAGGTACTATGTGCTGTTCTGCATTTGACGCTTCTATAGCGAGGCACTACGTGACCTTCTGTGTACCGCGATTTATTGTTTTATTGAGCAGAACGATGCGTAATACTCACTGGCCCTACTTTGCCTGTCGACATTTCATGCTGTATAAACCGGAGCATGCGGTATAGAAAATACCTAATTTCCCCATTATAGGGTAGTCGAATTATAAGAGAGCATACAAAAAAATTAAAGAAGCCGTTGAATATGAGGCACCATTTTTTAAGAGCTCCGTGTGCTTTAGACATGCCAATGTGCGGACATTAAAAGCACATGTTTTATATAGTGATTTACTGTTTGCTTACTTAGGACAGACCTGCGCTCTCTGGCACTTTGTCGGTCTACATTAAACGCTGTATTAGCCTTCTCTTAACCGCGAAAATTGCGTAAACTTGTATTCCCACCAAGCGCTGTGATCGGAGGTCATAAATTTAAATGTTCGGTAAATTTGAAGCAGCATTATTGATAAATGATATATATAATAAATTCGATAATAAAAATACCGCATTTATGCGTTTTCAATCTTTATGAAGTATAGCTTCGAAGTTGCGAAGAACGTGCTTGAGAGGCCGTAGAATGCGTGTTCAATTAAAAATACGAAATTAACAGGCTTAACGTACTTTCCGTCTCATGATCAGGGTTACCTGTGAGCACGGAGTAAGACATTTGGGAGGTGAAACTCCCGTCAGCGCGAGTGAGCGCGGGCGACCAGATAAGGTCACAATTGTTGTATGCGCCGACGGGGCCGTATACAGTGGCGGCGCCATGCGGCGCGTCGTACAAGTCGCAGCAGTGAAAAAAAGAAATGCAGCGCCCGGGAAGGCGGCTCCAGCGCGCTCTCAACGGCGGTAATTTCCAGGCCGCCAGGCGCCGTCAGCACGATAACGGCTCCGCGGGCTTGTGACCTTTTCTGGTCACCGCAAACAGCGTAGTTTCCACTCTTAAATGTTTCTTGCTCCGTGCCTGTGAGTAATTGGTCTAGGTTAAATGTACACATCCAGACTCTTGACTGGCAATCCTATACTCTTGTTCCATAGCGCGGCTATTGATCCTTATCTATGTCTTCTGCATATTAATCTTCGACCCGTCTTACACTCTCTGTTAAGTTCCTCAATAATTTGTTGTAACTCGTCCCAACTGTTGCTGAACAGCAGAATTTCACCTGAAAACCGAAGGTTCCGAAGACATTCGCCATTGATCGTCACTACTCAACCTTTCCAGTTTAATACCTTGAATACTTCTTCCAAGCACGCAGTGAATAGCCCTGGAGAAAATGTGTCTCCTTGTCTGAACACCTTCTTTATAAGTATTTTCCTACTTTTCTTGTCAAGAAACAAGGCACCTGTGGAAACTCTGTAGATATATTCCAAGACATTTACGTAAGCACCATGTACTCCTTGATTATGTAATGCCTCTGTGACTCTACTGAATCTCTACTGAATCAAATGCCTTTTCGTGATCTATGAATGCCATATGAAGAGGCTGACTGCACTTTGCGGATTTCTCGATCAGCTGATTAATGACATAGGTGTGATCCATTGCAGAGTATCCCTTCTTGCAGCCACACTGTTCCCTTGGTTGACTGAAGTCTATTGTTGCCCTTATTCTATTGGAAATTATGTTGGTGAGTATTTTGTATAATACTGGGAGTAAGCTAATAGGCCTGCCTATGATTTTGCAACTCTTGAACGTCTCCCTTTCTGTGAACTAGCATAATGTTGTTATTCTTTCAGTTCGCTGGGACTCTTGAAGTTGATAGACCGTTCGAATAGAGGGACGGCAGTTTTTCAGGCAATATGTCTCCTCTATCTTTGATTAAATCGACTGTTTTTCCATCTTCTCCTCGCGCTTTTCCCCGTTTCATGTCTTGCCAGGCCCTCCTAATCACACTGCTAGTTATAGGAGTCTCTGTATCCTGTTCATTGCTACTTCGATTGGAGGTATTCTGAATCCTCTGGGTACTGTACAGGTCAGTATAGAATTCTTCCGCTGCTGTTATTATACATTACAGATTGCTGATGATATTACCCTGCTTATCGTTTAGTGCATACATCTTGGTTTGTCCTATGCCAAGTTTCCTTCTCACTGATTTCAGGCTGCGTCCATTTTTTTACGGCTTCTTCAGTCTTTCTCGCTCTATAATTTTGAATATATCTTAGTTTCGCCTTGTCGATAAGTTTAGACAGTTCCTCCAATTCTATCTTGTCTCTTGAGTTGGATAGATTCATTCTTTGTCGTTTCTTTATTAAGTCCTTTGCTACATGGGAGAGCTTGCCTACTGGTTACCTTGGCGCCTTGCCACCCACTTCAACTGCTGCCTCTCAAGCCAGCCTAGTTACAGTTTCATTCATTACCTTTATGTAATCTTCATCTCTGTGTTCTAAGGCTGCATATTTGTTTCCAAGTACCAGCCTGACTTAGTCTGCTTTACTTACTCTGCCTTTACCTTTGCTCCATCTAGGTTGGCCTGTTTCTTCCTGATCAATTTTATTCTGTCTCTTTACACATTGAGGTGAATCCTAGACCTCACTAATCAATGATCACTGCACTTTACCGTACTCAATACTTCAACATCCTGCCCTATGCTGGGATTGGCAGTAAGTGTGAAATTTACTAACCACATGTAATGGTAAATTTCAGAGTTTCGTTGCTTCAGCTATATACCACATACTGCGATATCGTCCCACCTCAATATGACACTCTCTTGCCAAGGTCGCCCATCTGCATGAATGCATCACGATGACTGTGTGACATCGACGCAGTTACGAGGACACAACGAAGGAATGATATTGATCGAAGGACAAAGCAAGATGACGACGACGGCTTGATGACAATGAGGTGTAGATTCCTAAATTATAGAGATGGAACAACGATGACAACGGGGGATGACGGCGTGATGACAATGACATGACAACTCTATGAAGACGATGGCGTGTCGACGGCAGTATGATGACAACCGGATGAAGGAGCGGGAATGATGGCGATGGTTCGATGAAAACGGCATGATGATGACGGTATGACAAAGGATGGATGATAACGTGTATTTGATGGCGGCGAAATGAAGACTATGGCATGACAACGGTGGCATAATCACGATTGAATGGCGAAAGCATGATTACGGCACAATTATGCACTGGGAATGACCTCGATAGATTGAAAAGGTTCTATGATGACGGCAACAAGACGACGATGGCATGAGGATACTGAAGTGATGACGATGGCGAAAAGATGTCTGACGACAATTGAATGACGACAAAGGTATGATGACGACGGCATGACGAGATTCGGACGTCAAAGTTACAGTGATGACGGACAGCAACGGCATCGCAACGACGGTATGACAAAGGCATGAGAACAATGGGATGATGACAAATGTATGATAACTGTGGCGCTAGGATGACTGTATAACCAAAGCTGTATGAAGGTAGCATGATGACGATGGCACGACGACAATTGCAAGATGAAGCTGGAGTGAGGATGATGGGACGTCCACGACGGCTATTATGATTACGATAGAATTACGAGCAAGTAATGGCATCGACTGATCGAAGAAGTTGGCTTTACGACGATGGCATGGCGATAATGAGATGACGATACTGAAGTCATCATCATCATCATCAGCCTGGTTACGCCCACTGCAGGGCAAAGGCCTCTCCCATACTTCTCCAACAACCCCGGTCATGTACTAATTGTGGCCATGCCGTCCCTGCAAACTTCTTAATCTCATCCGCCCACCTGACTTTCTGCCGCCCCCTGCTACGCTTCCCTTCCCTTGGGATCCAGTCCGTAACCCTTAATGACCATCGGTTATCTTTCCTCCTCATTACATGTCCTGCCCATGCCCATTTCTTTTTCTTGATTTCAACTAAGATGTCATTAACTCGCGTTTGTTCCCTCACCCAATCTGCTCTTTTCTTATCCCTTAACGTTACACCTATCATTCTTCTTTCCATAGCTCGTTGTGTCGTCCTCAATTTGAGTAGAACCCTTTTCGTAAGCCTCCAGGTTTCTGCCCCGTAGGTGAGTACTGGTAAGACACAGCTATTATATACTTTTCTCTTGAGGGATAACGGCAACCTGCTCTCATGATTTGGGAATGCCTGCCAAACGCACTCCAGCCCATTCTTATTCTTCTGATTATTTCCGTCTCATGATCCGGATCCGCCGTCACTACCTGCCCTAAGTAGATGTATTCCCTTACTACTTCCAGCGCCTCGCTGCCTATTGTAAATTGCTGTTCTCTCCCGAGACTGTTAAGCATTACTTTAGTTTTCTGCATATTAATTTTTAGACCCACTCTTCTGCTTTGCCTCTCCAGGTCAGTGAGCATGCATTGCAATTGGTCCCCTGAGTTACTAAGCAAGGCAATATCATCAGCGAATCGCAAGTTACTAAGGTATTCTCCATTAACTTTTATCCCCAGTTCTTCCCAATCCAGGTCTCTGAATACCTCCTGTAAACACGCTGTGAATAGCATTGGAGATATCGTATCTCCCTGCCTGACGCCTTTCTTTATTGGGATTTTGTTGCTTGCTTTATGGAGGACTACGGTGGCTGTGGAGCCGCTATAGATATCTTCCAGTATTTTTACATATGGCTCATCTACACCCTGATTCCGTAATGCCTCCATGACTGCTGAGGTTTCGACTGAATCAAACGCTTTCTCGTAATCAATGAAAGCTATATACAACGGTTGCTTATATTCTGCACATTTCTCTATCACCTGATTGATAGTGTGAATATGGTCAATTGTTGAGTAGCCTTTACGGAATCCTGCCTGGTCCTTTGGTTGACAGAAGTCTAAGGTGTTCCTGATTTTATTTGCAATTACCTTAGTAAATACTTTGTAGGCAACGGACAGTAAGCTGATCGGTCTATAATTTTTCAAGTCTTTGGCGTCCCCTTTCTTATGGATTAGGATTACGTTAGCGTTCTTCCAAGATTCCGGTACGCTCGAGGTCATGAGGCATTGCGTATACAGGGTGGCCAGTTTCTCTAGAACAATCTGTCCACCATCCTTCAACAAATCTGCTGTTACCTGATCCTCCCCAGCTGCCTTCCCCCTTTGCATATCTCCTAAGGCTTTCTTTACTTCTTCCGGCGTTACCTTCGGGATTTCGAATTCCTCTAGACTATTTTCTCTTCCGTTATCATCGGGCGTGCCACTGGTACTGTATAAATCTCTATAGAACTCCTCAGCCACTTGAACTATCTCATCCATATTAGTAATGATATTGCCGGCTTTGTCTCTTAACGCATACATCTGATTCTTGCCAATTCCTAGTTTCTTCTTCACTGTTTTTAGGCTTTAGGTTTTAGGTTTAGGTTTAGGATGAACGACAATCTTGTGGGCATCATTAAGGAGTGTGCAATGGAAGTCGGTGGTAACTCCGTTAGGCAGGATAGCAGCAAACTATCGCAGGAGATGAAAGATCTGATCAAGAAACGCCAATGTATGAAAGCATCTAACCCTACAGCTAGAATAGAACTGGCAGAACTTTCGAAGTTAATCAACAAGCGTAAGACAGCTGACATAAGGAAGTATAATATGGATAGAATTGAACATGCTTTCAGGAGCGGAGGATACTGAAGTGATGACTGTCTTTACGTGACATAGTGACGGTGATGGCATGGCAACAATGGTATGATGACGACGGCATAATGAGAGTTGGATGTCGAAGTTACAACGACGACGATAGATCGAATGGGACCACATCGTGATGACGATATGACAACGAATACATGATGACGATGCGGTGATAATCATGGCATGGCAATGGCTTGAGGACAAAGAGATGACGACGGAAGTGTAGTGATAATAGCATGACAATGACTGCATCATAAAACCTATGTGACAAAGATGGCATGACGACAACAGCCTGACGAGAGTCGGATGACCAATCTGCAGTGACGATGATGGTGCGACCACGACAGCGTTACAACGACGGTCTTACAATGTGACGATGGTGACATGACAAGGGTGGCATAATCACGATTGAATGACGAGAGTACAATTACGATGAAGATTGACATCGATTGAATGAATAGGGCGGTATGACAAGCACAGCGTTACAATAGGGCAACGTTACTGAAGTCATGACAATAACAAAACCATGACGTGACTAGGGCATGACGCTGACGGTGTGACGACCATGGCGTAATGACGATGATGTAACGACCACGATGGTATCACGACCCCGAGCACATACCTACTTAATTTGTTACGCGAAAAGGACTGCTGGGTTGAAGTACAAGACGTTACGACGCAGGAGTGACAACAGGCAGATCATGAAGCTAGAACGACGACCATTGAAAGACCATAACATCATAACTGCGTCGGTGTGACAAGGAATGCAGGACGGCTGTAGACGATGATGGCGTGACGACGACGGCATGAAGAGTGTCGGATGACAAAGTTAGAATGACTGCGATGCAACGACCATCACCCCATCACCACTACGAACCCATACCTTGTTGCGCAAGCTATTAAACATGGACCACTGGATCGGGCTAGTAGGCGTGATGACGACGGCATGACGAGTGTCGGATGACAAAACTGGCATGACGGCGATGCAACGACCATCACGCCATCACGACTACGAGCCCATACCCTGTTGCCCTAGCTATTAAACATGGACCACTGGATCGGGCTAGAAGGCGTGACGACGACGGCAAGACGAGTGTAGGATGACAAAGCTAGCATGACGGCGATGCAACGAGCTTCACGCCATCACGACTACGAGCCCATACCTTGTTGCCCTAGCTATTAAACATGGACCACTAGATCGGGCTAGAAGGCGTGACGACGACGGCAGGACGAGAATAAGATATCACGAAGAAGGAATGAAGGCAATGGAACGACCACGACGCCTCACGACCAGCAGCACATACCTAGTCACACAAGCAGACAACTTGGGCCACTCGGTCGGCGTAAGAAAGAAAGAAAGAAAGAATGAAAGAAAGACAGGCAGGCAGGCAGGCAGGCGGGCAGGCAGGCTGAAAACGGCTGAAGTAGGCATGAAGGCTATTCGCTTTAGTAAATAAATGCGCAGCATCTGTGAAACTTGGTCTGCGTAGTGAGTGAGTGAGTGAGAAAACTTTATTTCGAATCATAACGATTCGCGTCGGGCGAGTTAGTGGGCTGGCGTTTCCGCCGAGGTTACTGCGTAGTGTAAACAAAACATCAGCCGAACTTTGGTAGCATTACGCTTTTTGATTTGTTGCATTATCGTCACTTAACGCGATTCCGCGCAAATTACTTCGAAACGGACCATAACAGGTCGCTTTACTTGCACACCAACTCTGAGTTCCTTATTCATATACATGTCAAACATTCAAATCCGCACTAAACAACCGCGGAACCAATCAAAATTAATTTTGTTGCTCTTCAGAGAGAAATTTGAATTCTAGCGACTGTAGAAAGCGTAATTTTCTTAAATAATTGGTAAACATAGTCATCATTGCTGTAAATGAGGGTTTGGAAGAAGCCTTAATCTCGAATTAATTGTATGCTTTAGAATAGCTACAATACGTTGATGATGTCTCATTTAGATGTCTCAATAAGCGTAGCTTTCAGAATGTCGATATCGGTTTTATGGCCGAGTTAGAGAGTTGTAAACTTGATGGTTTAGTTTTTATAAATTTACGAAATTTCAAAACTTCTGACGGCTTATATAATAAAGCTGCACCCGGTGTATTTTGACTTCTTTGAAATGAAACAAACCTCATCATATTTAGAGCAGTCGATGTCTCTGTTAGAACAATGTCTCTGTTCACATAAATTTACTTAGGATCTTTGGAGGTAAAGCTTCCAGGTAAGTCAAAATGGTTCTGCTAATCCGGATAGCTGGCGCAAAGGTCAAACTTATTTCATGGCCTAAGGATCTGTACAGCTGTACGCCGCGTTTACAAACACCTGCCGCTTTTGCACCGAAATTATTGAATTGACTGGGACCCTTGCAACTTTTGTGGTTGCTGCAAGATGACAGAACACCTTATATGGTAATACCCTTCTCTTGATGACCAAAGACAACCTCTGCGTGACACCTTCAGTTTATTGGACGACAGCGTTTTCAGAAGATATTGGGACTCTGGAGACGACCAGCACGTGCACAGAAAAGCATTAAACTCCTAGAACTCGGCTGCGCTTTTGAAATACGACTGGACGCTGTGATCACATTTATTTAATTATTACAGCCGAACTGTTAGGTTATAGGTGGTCGGGATTTCTCGTGGTGCGTCCTCGCAGAAAAAGAAACCTTCAGGGAATAAAAAATAACGCCTTCAGGAATTGAAGCGAAAAGTACACACATTATTCGGTATCATGCGTAGAACATACAGCACAGCATTCTTTCCAATAAAGAACCAGAATTACACAAGCGGCTGTAGCCTGAACAGATGTTTATAGTGCTGCATGTGCTACTTTGCTGTGCGGTGGCAGTATGTGGCGACAGTGACCGACTGTGATTGTATGTCTACGCTCCTTTCTTTCTTTATCTCTACTTTGTTATCACTTTGCCTCCCCCTCCCCCCTCTCCCCAGCGTAGGGTCGCAAACCGGATCTTCCCCTCTGGTTAACCTCCCTGCCTTTCCCCTTTCCTCTCTCTCTCTCTCTCTCTCTCTCTCTCTCTCTCTCTCTCTCTATATATATATATATATATATATATATATATATATATATATATATATATATATATATATATATATATATATATATATATATATATATATAAACAAACACAAAGGCATACAAACCACATCATTGATGATAAGGCACTCCTGATAACATTGCGAAGCACGTAGCGTTCCTAGCATACGTTTCCCGGTAAAGATTATACTGTTGCGCAAGCTGTCGCGGCCACGGCGGCTCGCAACGTGGGGAGTGACTTCACTAGCCTTTCATATATAAAAGAACCAGCCTAGCAATTGATTTCATTGTTGTTGCAGCGCCACTATGGGTAAGCAACGCACAGTCAAGACTCCCGAGGAGCAGCGTGAATACGAGGAGCGGCAAAGGGAAAAGAAACGGCAATACTACCAGCAGTGCTGTGGTGCCAAGGAAGGAAGGAAAAAGTGGAGAAGGAAGGCAGGGAGGTTAACCAGTTTAGCCTAACCGGTTTGCTACCCTACACATGGGAGCGGGATGGGGGGATGAAAGATGGGAGGAGAGAGAGAGAGAGCACATAACACAGCAAACGCATCGTCAGTTACAGTCCGTCACTCTTGCCAAAATTACCATTAGTACCATTACTCTAAAACAATAAAGTATCGCATACCCCCCTCAGCAGTTGCAGTGGTGGTTGTCAACTGCTACACTGAACATTGCATCGCAGAGGCGGGATGGCCAGTGAATTTCATTCATTCATTCATTCATTCATTCATTCATTCATTCATTCATTCATTCATTCATTTATAGTTACTTCTTTACTTATTACGCCCTTGTTTTATTAGTTACTTCGTTCACAACGCTCCCAATCTTATGTAATATCATAGCAGGAAGTAGGACATGTCCATAAGTTTTGCACTACAGGAGATTGCGAAAATCAGACCGTGTACGAAAAATATGTTAAATATTGAGGAAGTTATGATAAAGACATAGAATTGGTATAAGGCTTACATAAAACCTAAAAGTCTGTGCTGGAAAATTTGCATGCTCAAGTTCGGCACACCGGTAGGCTTTGGGAGCCCACGCTAAAACTTCAAATAAGGCAGAGCAGAGCGACATGAGTTAGGAAACTTTTGAAGTCCGAGAAGCGCAGCACAAAATTAGTTTGAATGAAAGAGTGAGGAGCATGATTAATAATAAATGGGCGGATAAAGTGCCAAAGTATCTGTACCTCAGAAGCCTCGGCATAGAATGGAGGAAGAGCTCAAGTGGTGGATGATAATGCCGAAAAGTAATCTATGTAGCGAAGGTGGCTTTATTTTCCTGTTTTACTATGGTATATATGTATTAATAATGGGCAATAA
Organism: Dermacentor variabilis; assembly: GCF_050947875.1. Taxonomy (NCBI): domain Eukaryota; kingdom Metazoa; phylum Arthropoda; class Arachnida; order Ixodida; family Ixodidae; genus Dermacentor; species Dermacentor variabilis. The sequence goes on along the minus strand of NC_134572.1, from coordinate 19,423,187 downwards.
ATATCCATTTGTTCGTAGCACTCTGTGTTCATCCTTCCGTTGTTCTACGTGCTCTCTTGCGCTTCACCTCAGGTAAAAAAAGTTGGCAACCAACTACAGTGCAAGCGAAAGTGTAAATAGACAACCAGGAATCAACAAAAAGAAAGTGAGAGAAACAGAGACAGTGAATTCGATGCACGGATAGGAAACATAATATACCATGGAGATTTACAAAACTGAAAAGAAAGAAATTAGAAGGAAGAATCTGTACGATAAATACAAATAAGGCAGCGCTTATGATTTTATGTTCAGGGAGTGGACATAAATCAAGATCTCTCTAGTCTGCCTACTGTATGTTGTGGTGTGCCACAAAGTGGCACCCTGGGTCCCTTTCTTTTTAATCTTTACGTTAATGACATTATCAATATAAACTCTGCGGCAAATTATATAATTGGCGCTGACGACACCACCATCTTTTCAATACAAAATTCAGTTGAGGAATTAACTGACGAAGCTCATTTAACCTCACAGAATTAGATGAATAGGCATGTCAATATAGTTTTAGGGCTAAATATGAAAAAAACAAGTGCTATGATATTTCGCACTAAAAATAAGAACGTTGTCATTAACTCATACTGCTAAATTATTCGCCTATCGTTATTGTACCCAGCTTTAAAACAATGTGTGTCGTCTTTCCCTTATCCTGGGAGACACATGTCAATTGTCTAGCAGTAAAACTATCACAGGTAATTGGTATTGTTTATCGTAATCTCCATATCATCATCATCATCAACCTGGTTACGCCCACTGCAGGGCAAAGGCCTCTCCCACACTTCTCCAACTATCCCGGTCATGTACTAATTGTGGCCATGTTGTCCCTGCAAACTTCTTAATGTCATCCACCCACCTAACTTTCTGCCGCCCCCTGCTACGCTTCCCTTCCCTTGGAATCCAGTCCGTAAACCATAATGACCATCGGTTATCTTCCCTCCTCATTACATGTCTTGCCCATGTCCATTTCTTTTTCTTGATTTCAGCTAAGATGTCATTAACCCGCGGTTGTTCCCTCACCCAATATACTCTTTTCTTATCCCTGAACGTTACACCCATCATTCTTCTTTCCATAGCTCGTTGCGTCGTCCTCAATTTAAGCAGAACCCTTTAGGTAAGCCTCCAGGTTTCTGCCCCATACGTGAGTACTGGTAAGACACAGCTGTTATACTTTTCTCTTGAGGGATAGTGGCAACCTGCTGTTCATGATTTGAGAATGCCTGCCAAACGCATCCCAGCCCATTCTTATTCTTCTGGTTATTTCAGTCTCATGATCCGGATCCATGGTCACTACCTGCCCTAAGTAGATGTATTCCCTTACTACTTCCAGTGCCTCACTACCAATCGTAAAGTGCTGTTATCTTCCGAGACTTTTAAACATTACTTTAGTTTTCTGCAGATTAATTTTTAGACCCACCCTTCTGCTTTGCCTCTCCAGGTCAGTGAGCATGCATTGCAACTGGTCTCCTGAGTTACTGAGCAAGGCAATATCATCAGCGAATCGCAAGTTACTAAGGTATCCTCCATTAACTTTTATCCCCAATTCTTCCCACTCCAGGTCTCTGAATACCTTCTGTAAGCACGCTGTGAATAGCATTAGAGATATCGTATCTCCCTGTCTGACGCCTTTCTTTATTGGGATTTTGTTGCTTTCTTTATGGAGGACTACGGTGGCTGTGAAGCCGCTATAGATATATTTCAGTATTTTTTACATATGGCTCATCTACACCCTGATTCCATAATGCCTCCATGACTGCTGAGGTTTCGACTGAATCAAACGCTTTTTCGTAATCAATGAAAGCTATATACAAGGGTTGGTTATATTCCGCCCATTTCTCTATCACCTGATTGATAGTGTGAATATGGTATATTGTTGAGTAGCCTTTACGAAATCCTGCCTGGTCCTTTGGCTGACAGAAGTCTAAGGTGTTCCTGATTCTATTTGCGATTACCTTTGTAAATACTTTGTAGGAATCGGACAGTAAGCTGATCGGTCTATAATTCTTCAAGTGTTTAATTGGCGTCCCCTTTCTTATGAATTAGGATTATGTTAGCATTCTTCCAAGATTCCGGTACGGTAGAGGTCATGAGGCATTGTGTATATAGGATGGCCAGTCTTTCTAGAACAATGTTCCCACCACCCTTCAACAAATCTGCCGTTACCTGATCCTCCCCAGCTGCCTTCCCCCTTTGCGTAGCTCCGAAGGTGTTCTTTACTTCTTCCGGCGTTACTTGTGGGATTTAAAATTCCTGTAGACTGTTCTCTCTCACATTATCGTCGCGGGTGCTACTGGTACTGTATAAATCTCTATAGAACTCCTCAGCCACTTGAACTATCTCATTTATATTAGTAATGATATTGCCGGCTTTGTCTCTTAGCGCATACATCTGATTCTTGCCTATTCCTAGTTTCTTCTTCACTGCTTTTAGGCTTCCTCCGCTCCTGAGAGCATTTCAATTCTATCCATATTATAGTTCCTTATGTCAGCTGCCTTACGCTTTTTGATTAACGTAGAAAGTTCTGCCAGTTCTATTCTAGCTGTAGAGTTAGTGGCTTTCATACATTGGCGTTTCTTGATCAGATCTTTCGTCTCCTGGAATAGCTGACTGGTATCCTGTCTAACGGAGTTACCACCGACTTCTATTGCACAATCCTTAACGATGTCCATAAGATTGTCGTTCATTGCTTCACCACTAAGGTCCTCTTCCTGAGTTAAAGCCGAGTACCTGTTCTGTAGCTTGATCCGGAATTCCTCTAGTTTCCCTCTTACCGCTAACTCATTCATTGGCTTCTCATGTGCCATTTTCTTCCGTTTCCTCCTCAAGTCTAGGCTAATTCGAGTTCTTACCATCCTATGGTCACTGCAGCGCACCTTGCCGAGCCCGTCCACATCTTGTATGATGCCAGGGTTAGCGCAGAGCATGAAGTATATTTCATTTCTAGTCTCGCTATTTGGGCTCCGCTACGTCCACTTTCCTCTAACCCGCTTGCCTAAGAAGGTATTCATTATTCGCATATTATTCTGTTCTGCAAATTCTACTAATAACTCTCCCCTGCTATTCCTAGAGCCTATGCTATATTCCCCCACTGACTTGTCTCCAGCCTGATTCTTGCCTACCCTGGCATTGAAGTCGCCCATCAGTATACTGTATTTTGTTTTGACTTTACCCCTCGCCGATTCCACGTCTTCATAAAAGCTGTCGACTTCCTGGTCATCATGACTGGATGTAGGGGTGTAGACCTGTACGACCTTCAATTTGTACCTCTTATTAGGTTCACAACAAGACCTGCCACCCTCTCATTAATGCTATAGAATTCCTGTATGTTACCAGCTACATCCTTATTAATCAGGAATCCGACTCCTAGTTCTCGCCTCTCCGCTAAGCCCCGGTAGCACAGGACGTGCCCGCTTTTTAGCACTGTATATGATTCTTTTGTTGTCCTAACCTCACTGAGCCCTATTATATCCCATTTACTACCCTGTAATTCCTCCAATAACACTGGTAGGCTCGCCTCACTAGATAACCTTCTAACGTTAAACGTTGCCAGGTTCACATTCCAATGGCGGCCTGTCCGTATCTCCATCTCCATATACTCCATATCTTCATATACTGCCACAATAAGTTATGATGATGATGTTTGATAGTTTGTTTCAAACTCGGCTTAATTATTGCCATTTAGTTTGGCCTACTACCGCTCAAGAAAATCTGCACAATATTTATGTCTTGCAGAAAAGGTTCCTACGGGTAATTGAAAATGTCCCTTGTTACTTTCCATACACATGCATCTTTTGTAAAATATGAAGTTGTGCCAATCGCACCAATGTACACTTATCGATTGTGTAGAGCTTATAAACAAGAGTTAAACACTGTATGGAGCTTTCTTAAACAACGTGCCAAGTTATAAAACGATAGCACTATACGTATATGCAACCCGCAAAAAGGAATGCTGGAAAATACCGACAGTAAGAAACGACACATGGGCAACAGACGCTTCGTAATAAACTACCAAGATTAGTAAATAGATTTCACAGCGAAGCGATTCAACTAGGGAACCCTACCTTTAAAGCTATTCGTAGTTATTTCATCTTAAAACTAGAAGACTTTGAAGTTTCTATAGAAGCTTTAGCTCGGGCCCACCTCCGACGCGGCCTATTGAAATGGATGTAAAAGGCAAGGAAATTTTTCTGAGATAACCCCTGGGCCGATTTTAATAAAATGTGTTACATTTTAGCGAAAAGTTAAATTCTAGTGACTGTCGGAGGCGTAGTGTCAATATAGAGCATGAATTGTGTTAAAAAAGTTTTTAAAAATTCGGTAGTTCGGAAGAAATATAGGAGCACGAAGTTTACAAATTATTCGCTCTGAATCAACAATAGATATGGCGGTTCTGTCAACGGCATCCACTAGACCACTGAAAGAGAACAAATTTGATATGTCATTTTATATCTTACGTGAATTTGTTACTTTGTGTGCAAGGGTTCTGCAAAAGCCGTATTTCCGTATTACTAATTTGTTTTTTAGATTCATGTGTAACATGTCAATTTTGTCCGATTTAGATTCAATTCACAAAATTGGGATATCATTTTTAATTGCTGAGTTATGGAGTTGTAAACCTGATAGTTTTGTTTTCTGAAAATTTGCGAGCTTTGCCATTTTTAATAAAAAATTGACGACCTAAATCAAAAATGCGAAACAAACAGTCACAAAATTTTAAGTTTTTCTGTTAAAATGCAACAAACCCCGCCGAATTTGATGCAGGGGTTGCCTAGAAAAACAAATTCTCCTTTTGCATGTATTTAGATAGGAGCATCCGAGCTAAAGCTTCCTCTTAAAGGCGAAGCTCAAGCGTCTTCCAAATTTTGCTTCTCTTACTGAAGGCGGATGCGCCGCACACGTCGCCACCTCGCTAACTTTTCGGCCCGGCTATGGCCAACCTTTCCTCCACTTTATGGCATTGTTTTCCTGCTCATTTTTCCTGTCGCTGTAATGATGCAAAATTCTGCAGCTTCGCTGGCTTCGCTCCACCGACAGCAGCTCGGTCTTTTCTGTACTGGCGCTGGCAGTATGTTCTTTGGTGTCTGTGGTCCGGTATAAAGTGAATGATCGCGAAACCGCTTTCGTCTACCATATAGCACTTTCACAGCGTTTTTAAATCCTATTAAAGTGGAGTTAATTTTTCCTGTGCTTTCTTTATTTTTGCGAAACCCTCCCGAACTTCAACGACCGCGGCTGTTGGGTGCTGCTGCGATCATGCCGAATAGTTCATACTTAAAAAAATATGAATTACTTGCTCGATCGTAGGATCAAACCTATGCAGCATACACAGAAAAGACACGTGTATTTCCACTTTGGGTGGAAAAGCAGGTTCTGCTTTAGAATGGCGGTAAGGATAAGCACCGCGCCAAAATGCGGTACCGGTCCCGGCTCAATATCACATCCATTATAGACATGCTTCAGCTATACAGCCAGCTAAATCAAATGCACCCTTGTAGGTACAATCGGCTTGGTGTTCCGGCCCATCATTCCACGCTTTCCGCGAACTGTGCTTCCCATGAAAAAATAAAAGAAACTTCCAAAGGTACTTTATCATCAGAAGTCGGCAACAGGTATCACACAGTATGAAAGTTGATTTCAGAGCCTTCTTTAGAGTTAGTTGAAGGACTTCCTGAAATAAGATGGCGTCTTTCCAGCTAATCAAACAACGTTCAATTGTCTCTAGAAACCATCGAACATCACAAAAGCGACAGTTAACAGAAGATACACAGATACCCTTTTTCTGTACACATGTTTTGATGGGTAAGATTTAAGTATGAAGTTTAAAAATGAATGTTTTGCAGCAAGGGGGCACAGACATTTTGCCAACTCACTTTAGTACGTCGTGGCCTATTAATTCAATGTATAGTGATTGGTAAAAAGGAGGCGGAAATAGCATGACACTAGATGTTTGTATAACGTTTATACTATATGGTATTTATTGCATCATATGTATAACACTATATGTGAGAAACGTGCAAGTACTAGCCAACACCATCCCATATCGATAAGTTAATGCACATTTGCACGTATACTTCCGTGGTGCCAACGACCAGTAGCTCTTTGAGAGGATCGCCGTGTGTCAAATTTCGTATCACGGGTGCTCGAGAGAACTTGCGTGCGCACCAGCTTTCTTTACGCGAAAGAAGCAGGAATAAAATGGGGATATTTAAAGAATTTCCATAACCGCTTCATGAAAGCTTCGCTTCACATAAGTTCCAAGATGGGCGTTGGATCTGCCTAATATTTTAATCTGTGTAAACAGTTCCAAAGCGGCATCGCCTAGTTTACACATAGAGCACGCGTTCAGCTATTGCTACAAGGGAAGCTGTTTACTTCATTCAATGAGTGGTTGCACGGTGCTGCACAATGTTGCTTTGTTACATCTTATACTATACCAACAGTAAGCAATGCAATGATCACTGCCTTGTGTGAGACTTTGTTTATGCGGTTACCTTTTATTGTGTTAGCATATTGCAGTGTGATTTTTTTTTTCATCCATGGCTGATCTGTTCGATAGTTTACTGCGCCTTTTTATTTTTGACTACTTACTTCGCTATAGTACTTTTAATACTTCTGTGTTGTTCCTCATGTTCAAGTTTACTTCATTTCTGGCGAATATACAGAGAGGTTAGTTTTATTTCCATCATGTATACAATTTGCCGACCGGGATCCCGCAGTGTAAAGCCGACGGGCTCGTGAAGCGGCTCATGCGGCGTTTTTCTTCGGCACTTCCTAAGTAAGAATGGCAAATAAAGTCAGAGCAATTCTGTTCTGTTCAAATGCTCACTCCCACAACATTTATGTGATGTATTTACATGAACAATGTGGCACTATAACTTCAACGCGAACTAACTATAAGTTCGACGCGAACGCACAGACCGTGTATAACTTGAATTAAGATGTAACCATCCTCCAACAATGAACATGAACCAACTTGCCTTATGCACTGTTTAAGAGCACTGCATAATCATAAAATTGCCTGAAGTGCTCGGCACTGGAACATTCCGAGCTCTGTGAGCTCGCGAAAGCTTTTTTTATGCGCGAATTCCATGCAGTGTGAGCACGAAGAGCCTTAGCCCACGGGTTACTCAGGATTTAGTAAATGTCTATGACCAAAACTCACCCGTGTTTGCACCATGTGACCTATGCCTGCCAAACACGACGAAGTTAGGGCTTCACGGTAATCTAACAAGAATCGAAGTTTATGTTCACTCCTTATGGCATTTATGATTACTAAGTAACGAAATAACAACGCTAACAAGAAGAAAAGCAAAAATCAATGTATTTAGCATTGTGTGTTCTTAACAGCGCAACTCTAAGTTCTAGTGGGGTCAGTGTCCCAACTGTTGGGCTGTAAACAAGCTATACCAGTTCGGAGGCCACATCACGGGGCCTTTCACTAACTTTCGTCCCTAATCGGCTGCCTTCGATGGTGTTAGAGAGTTTGAGCTGCGTCTTTAGGATCTCCTCCGCTCAGACTGGTGTGCCCTAACATAGCGTTTTAGCACAGCGTTGCTGTGTTACATACTAGCTGCCATGACTGCGCATACGTGGAGTTTACCTAGCTCCGGTAAGTTTACTGGATGGTTCTTCCGCATATAGCTTTGGCGTAGGAACATGAAAGCATGGCTGCCCGCTTCCATCTCAATTCATCCCCGTTACTTGCTCTTTGTCAAGATAGCAAGAAAGAAATGCTAAAGGAAGTCATCGTTTACTCTCATCTCACGCTGAGGGCAAAGTGTAAACGCTGTGTTGAGGCATTGAGACGGACAAGTGTGTCGATCTTCATCTAACAGTTGGCGCCATATGTTAACGCAGTTTTAACGTGAAATGATGTGACGCCATGTGTTAGATGGAAACCGACATACTTTATTGCGTCGATGCCATCCCTAGCAGCGTCATAACAAACAACCGATATCTATAACAGCGAAAGAACAGCGTTTATACTTTGTCCTCAGCGTGAGATGAGTGTAAGCGATGACTGATTTTATCATTTATTTCTTGCTGTCGAGAGACAGAGAGAAATACGGGCGTATAGGAGTGAATCAGGCAGCCAGGGTGTTGCCATATTCTTACGCAAGTAGGGCATACGGTACACGGAGGGACCAATGTGGTAAACCTACTGGAGTCCAGTAAACTCTACGCATGCACAGTTTTGGTACCCGATATCGGTAACGATAAGGTGGTGACGGTATGCTAAAACACGAATTTGCACAGAGCCGCTCAGCAGAAACACCAGCACGCGTACGCACAATGCTCACGTCGGCAGAGGGAGACGCGGCCGTCGCTATGCCACAGAGCGGGCTGAGTGGCGGGATTCTTTGCCATTTTGCAGCTAAGGTGACTGCACATCGCTCGCGTCTCTTTGAGGCGCACAGACATGCGAAATCAACTCGGTTCTATGCAGTGCCTCAGCATGTGGAGTGTGAGCGGAGCTGACCGTAAGCGGCGCTCAGCTGAAAACTGTCTGCAATTGTTGTCTCATGGCTTGTCGGAGACTGCGCTAAGTAACTGCCCACGCGTATGAACTGCTTTCGGAATTCCGTTGCTGAAGTGAAGGCGCGTGTATGCTGCTAACCTGGGGAGCCTCTCAGCAGAGCGAGTCAGCTCTTCACAGAGGGCAAGCGCAAGTGGCGAGCACAACTGGTTCGGACAGCTATATTTGTTGCCACGCTGCGGTGCGAGAGCTGCTGCTGACGCTAAGGCAATTGGAAACGCATTCTCGCGCCGCATTTGCGATCGAAGCAAATAAGCGGCGCTGGCTGTTTGTCGTTTCCGCCGTCGCTTTCGATTCTCATCGGTTTCAACAGACGGTAGCCAAATACTTGGCAGCGGCTATGGAACTCGCGACGATGTTCCAACCTCTTTACCCCATAGGGTAAAGAGGTTGCCTCGAGTGCACTCGAGGCAACCGCGATGAAGAAGACGTCATTATACGCTGTCACTGACAGCGCGTGGATCAACTTTCCAAGCCCCATCGGCGGAAAGTCGACACTTCCATTTGACAGATCTTATTCTACGTGCCCGTCTTTTATGAGAATAGCATGAACGATAAGCGAAAACGTTCGCAGTTTTGCCGCGCGGGCGAAGCATTCACAACAATATGAAGGTGTTCAAATGTCATCCAAAATAAGATTGGTAGTTTTGTGCCCAGCATAAACATTCACTTACTCACTAAACGCGCCTGCTGCCGAAGAAGAAAGCAACATCACGTCACGTGGCCATCCTTCGCATGCGAACGTTCTTCGTTGCCACTCTCTTTACCACTTCACTGTGTCGTGCCTCCCAAACTCAGCAGATCACGTGATCTCCGACCTTCTGCGCGTGAGCACCAGGAACTTCGCCATGATTGCTTCCCCTCGGAGAATCAGCCTTGTAGAAAAGTTTTACGTGAATAGAGCTAAGAACTGATACTTTTTAGTAATTGTTGCTGAGGAAGTTGCGGTAAATATCACCATTTCGAATTTTTCGAGATGTGAACAAGAATTTCTGTAATAGAAATACTTGATTGAAAGTCAGTTTTCCGTAGTTTGCACGTGCGTGAATTCAATCTCAGGAGGGCCCAGACGATGCTACCATTTCTTTCCTAGCAGAGGCAGGCAGACATGGTCATTACGCCCCGTTCTCATGACTACATCACTAAATACGCCACGCATATTTGTGCCATGTTAACATCGACGTATTTTCATCCATGATCACACGGGCGTGTAAGTTCGCGAACCAGTTGACCATTATACTTGTCCACCCACTTGAAGTGCTATAATATAACATGTTGCAAGTTTCTACAAAAGCGTATTATTAGCAAATTAAAGGGGTCATCGTCTATGCGAGCTTAGTTTGGTTTCCACTTCCCAATTTATTACTTTAAACGAACCGCACTGTTCGCATAACGTCAAACTGGCACCATTTGCGAACAAGATCTTACGTTACCAAGACATCGTTTAGAGGAGTGATATATTTTATTTTATTTTATTTATTTATTTACATCACACTGCAGGCCGTGTGGCCCAAGCAGGAGGGGCAAGGTAGCAAGTAAAGGATACGCGTACAATAGGCAGAATTTCAAAATATAAAACTTTATAAATGAAAAAAGATAGCACAAAACAGCAATGTTACTTAGGAAATACTAATAATATGAGTCTTAATTGATTCAGGGGAGTTCAGATGATGAAAAGGGAGGAGGTACCATTCTTCTGTAGTTCAAGGAAAGAAATAAAATTTAAAGAGATTTGTCCTGGCAACGTAAGGGGAGAGCGCGAGGGGGCGGGAATGACGGGTTTCCCTGGATGCAAAAAGAGTTATGTATGGACTAGGATCTAAAGAAAATTTACAGATTATGATGGAGTAAAGGAACATCAGGCGTATTATTTTTCGCCTGGTTTGAAGGGTGTGAATACCATTTGTCCGCAGTAATTCGTTTATTGACTCTTCTCGGCCGTATTTGGAAACAGTTCCAGGAATTGGTCATGCTGGAATGTTTGTACATTTTTCCGAACTGAAGGAATCGTTGCTTCATTGCTCAAGATGAACTCACGAAGTACGACCGCTATTTCTGACCACTCACATCTCGTGCTTCAATTTAGACGCGTTCCTTCGCTTAGTAAATTCGCATCACAAAGAATAGTGCTACAGCGGCAGTTGTTTTCGCGTTTAATCGTCCTGCGGGAAAAGAATGACCAACAACGCATAACAGCCTGCGAAGCTTCCACCTAAGCGGTGTTCAAGGCACCCACCTGCCGTTCCAGCGAGCGTTTGCACAAGCAGCGAAAGGATCTTTCGTCTTCTCGGGTTTATCACAGTGCGGGAAAATTTGCGCACCAGGCAAAATTAGTTCCATCAAGACGGCACAGCCATATTCGAGATTATCTATCTATCTATCTATCTATCTATCTATCTATCTATCTATCTATCTATCTATCTATCTATCTATCTATCTATCTATCTATCTATCTATCTATCTATCTATCTATCTATCTATCTATCTATCTATCTATCTATTTATTTATTTATTTATTTATTTATTTATTTATTTATTTATACTTCAAATACTCTGCTCGGGTTTTACATGAGGGGTGAGCACATCTAGTAGGTAATATTTTCGATGGATGATTGGTGTGTCCGTAAATGACCGTAATGCGCCTGGCTAAGCGAAAAAAAAAAGGTATATATAAAAAGAAATAATACTCAGCTTCTCCTTCGTATAGGCCCGTGCATTCCACGTTAACTTACAAGTATATTTCTACTTGCTTTTATTTTCCTTGGCAGAGACACATTGTTCCAATGACAGCCATGGACGCCTTGTGCCACTGCATAATAAACTGCCTGCAGCCGCGCCATCAGTCTTTCAGACTGTCGCTTCGCTTTTGGCGTGAAGGGACAGGCGGCCTGTTGCGGCCGCTGTGACAGGCTAAGCTCCTGTCTACTGCAATGGGATCTTGGCAATGCCGGGCCCATCGACCGATCGCCTGAATAGCCATGCGAGGCGTTGATAACAACGAGGATGCGCAGCTTGAATGGTGTGTGCTCCTATGCAGAACACCATACCTCCACTATTTGTAGAAAAAGTAACGTCCATAGTACTGATACAATTGCTAACTTTCGTGCAGACAGGTTGAATGTGCCTTGGAGCTTACTTGGCAAGGCCGGCTTTTAAAAGAGCGATGGACAACACTGTCGTGTATTTCCTTCGTTCTGTGCGGCTCTTTCCTTTATTTTCCTGTTTTTTTTTCGCCGACGCCGACGCCTGTTGTCCGTCCTTTTGTAACAAGATTGACATCCCATGAGGATGGCAGCGTCTTTAGTGCGATTCCTAACCAGAACTCCTAAAGCAGAAACATGCAGTCAAAATGACTCTGCTCTCATGATTAGAATGTTGGAATCACAGTGGTCGTATATATTTTGTCCTGGCAGACAACAGAGCACAGAGAAACATTAGTGTTAGCATCGCAATTAGCCTTCACACCTAAAAACAATTATGTACTGTGCAATATAAAGAAGTACGCAGCAGCAAAATATTCGCAGCATCATGAAGTTGGTGTACATAGCTGAACAATTTGCTTTCTTAAGTAACTGGGGTATCAAGGTGCGCCTGTAAAAGCAATTTGTGTAGGTCATTTCTGTATGCAGTAAATGATTGTTCAACTTATCGTAACAGCTTTTAAATGCAGAATACAACAAGCCCAAGCGAGCCTGCAAAGTCGCATGCAAAGAAGGGCAATAAATTCCCACCGTTCCTTCCTAGTGGAGTTATAAGAACAACAACAACAACAACAACAATATATATATATATATATATATATATATATATATATATATATATATATATATATATATATATATATATATATATTCGTTAAATAGGACTGTATAAAATGAAAAATAAGATCTTCGCACTGCGAGCAAAATACAAGCACCACAGTCGCCTATACAACCTGCAAAAGTTCGTTACCTGCTAAACAGCACTCATTGCACCAATTGCAGTTGAAAAATTGCAGCAATTTCACAAAACTGAGGCTGGGAGGCTTACGCCGATCATGGCAACAGGTTTTGAGAAATGTTCAGCTGCTGCTGTCAGATATGAGGGCGGAGCTATAAAATGTATCCAATCATTATCGCATGTCCACTTGACAAAGTCCGATAATGTACGAGTGAACTACACGTCTATGTGCACCTCTTCTTGTTTTACACTAAACAAAAACTGGTAGAGCAACAATGCCTCTACATATTTCGCTGTAATACTCGACATAAAACTACTATCGGCAACCACTCTTGCGGTTAATCTGACAAGAAGCTGTTTCCAAGAACACAATGATGACATTCTCGTTCCTATTCCTTACCCATTGTCTTCAACCAGGAGCTCCTTAGCTGGGCGTCCGTTTTCATGCGATTCCATGCCCACCTCATTTCCCTAATAGCCGCACTGATTGTTTCGCGATTCGAGAGCCGCGCGTTAAATTACTGAATGAATTCCGCCCTTCCTACGCTTTTGTCTGCATGGCTGAACAGGGCCAACTAAGCCATATAATAATCAAGCAGTGGACATTTTTTTTATCCATTTGGATATATACCTACTCAATTGTGCTGATACGCCTAAGCTCGATGCGCTTGTCTGGCAGATCAGGTAACTGGTGGAATTATCGCAAATAGTTTAGGTGTACATCTTTTCGTGTACGTACAGAGTGGCCAAGAGTTCGCTGCGGCTTCGAGCAAATAGAATTGAGTGAATTGTGAAACTGGTACATTGAAGCAAGAAAGGGAGAGCACCTGTTACATTTAAATACTTAATTCCTTAATCAAGTTATTGCTGAAAAGAAAACATCTCGAATTTATATAATATGCGGTTAAAGAATTGTTTAAACATTTATGCGGAAACTGCTAATTGTTGCAACAGACACAACGCGCTTTCTTTCTGAATAACAAGAACTCATATGACATGGTCTTTCTTTTTGTATATTTCTTTTCAGCACACTGTGTTGACTAGTTCATGACTGTCTTAAGAGTGCAGTTTAAAAATTCTTTTATATGTGTACACATCTTTCACACGTATTTCAAACACAGGCACTTATATAATGTCAAGGGCTGCCTGGTGCCCTTTCAAGGTAAAAAAGTGAATTTTTCCAATGTCAAAGAAGTGTACTTTCGAAATCAGAAGTTACGCGCTTTTCGAATCCGAACACAGGAATTTATATGCATTTCCTGTGTTTATATGAATTTATATGCACGCACTTATATAAGCACACATATTTACAAAAGGTACATCGCTCTGCTTCAAGCTTAGCAGCAAGCACCGCTTCTCGTTCTTCTTCTTGCATCATTTCAAATCGTTGTTGCTTTCCTTCTCTATCTTACCGGCGCTAGCTTCTCGGTCCACCACTTCCACTGTAGTTTTTCTGCGATGCTTGGCCTCACACTGCGAGGAGAGCATATGGTCCAGTTTGGCGCCACACTTTTCCATGAAACAATTCCACTCTTAATCAGCGCAACGCCTCTTTTATGCTTAAATTTCCTCCTCTGTTTAATTGCGTTTCGGGGCAATGCGTCTTTTTCAACTAGCGCTACCCCTCACAGGCGACTGTTTTTGTTTCTCTAGAATATCTAACGCGGTCTTTACAGGTTGGCTCCATTTGAAGTACGACTGCAGAAATGCAGGGCGCTTTCTTCAGTTGGTGCTTTCACCCACTACTTGTGACCCCGTGATATCCAACACCTAAAGGGCAAACATTCTGACTTTGAAAATTCATTCAATGTAGACAAATTCAATCTAACAGTGAACCTAATCAACGATGTGGGGAACAAACGAAATGGGCGTTGTTGGAATCGAACTAGCAACCTGCTGTTCCCGTTACCACAAGAGGGTAGCTTGTCGGACGAGCTGGAATACATGGCTCTGAGCAGAGGGATGTCAACAAACAATAGAAAAATAAGAAAGAAAACCTAGACAACGCAAAGACTTATGCTGAATTCCAATGGCAGATCCAGAGCGGTCCACAAGTTTTGCCACAGAATACTGTCCTCCAATGGAGAGCACTTGCTCCCATTCTGCGTTCGGTATAATCGCGCTCCAATCATAGCAAGCAGGGGGCACAGTTAACCGCGTGCTTAGTAACAGCACTGCTCACGCCGAAGTCATACTTTTCCGTTTCTGTGACCTACAAAGGCTTCTCCCGCATACTCATGGCATATTTCTGCGCAGAACCTACTTATCTTGGTGCACAGAAACTCATATGCGAACTCAGAAAGCTTGCGCTTAATAAAAGCTAAGTCTGTCTTAAATTTTAATCTTAAACGACAGCCTCCGCTGTAAGGAGCAAAAGAAGCCTGGCGGACAGGACGCTCGTCCTGTCCGCTCCTTCGTTTTGCGTCCAGTCTGAAGTAGCGGTTATTTTCCTCTTTAAACATGTTGGACCAAGTAACTGGCCCAAGTTCCCCCCCCCCCTCTTGAATGCGCTGTAAGGTTCACTATAGTTTGGACTTGTTTCGGTGACTTTGTCGTCGTATGAGCCAATTTCTTCGGCACTTAGAACAAAGAAGCTGCTGTGTGAGCTACTATTTTCTCATGACGGAAAAAGATGTCAATAGTATGGTGGGAAAGTTTTATTTTTCCCCAGCAGCTAAATATCAATGCAATCATCACTACGGAAGAACGAAAACTTGCTCGCCTGCTGTCTGGCATCGTCTGGCCTGTCTTCCTCATAACGTCTGTACACAGGCGATCCAGTCCACCATTGTTGGAAGCATTACGTCATCCAGCCTTCCTGTCGAATTCGCCCATTCTGGCAGAGCGATCTGGACTGCTCCGCGGGACGGTCTCTAACAATTATCCGCTCTGTACCTGTCATTGGAATAGGCCATCAGAGCTCCCGATCCGTCTTTGCAACAGTCTCGCTTCAAAAAAGCAGTAACTTCTCATCCGGAAGCGCTCAAGATCTGCCAGTGGAATTTCCCGTAAGTTGCCTCCTCTCTAAGCGCCCTACGATCAACTAAAGGCCAAACTACGCCTACGCTGACCGGTGCGCGAGAGCTAGAGCCGGCGCGCCTTACGCATGCATACGCAGATGTTACAGGACAGATCGTACGCGTCGATGCGCGGTGCGAGCACCGATATCGACTCCTTACAAATGTCACGCTGGGGCTGCCTCTCGTTTCCAGGCGCCTGTCTACGCCGATACGGCGTCGTAAAATCAGCACTGAACGAGAAGAAAGGGGGGATTAACCGAGGGGCCTGATTTTTATTAGTCATATCATAAGAAGCCAACAAACACTGACACAAAGGACAAAATAGGGGAAATTACTTGAGCTTAATAAACGAAAATAAAGAAAGGATAAATTAATGGAGATGAAAGTGGATGAAAAAAACAACTTGCCGCAGCTGGGGGAACGATCCCACAATACCCTTTCTTCGCGTTTATTACATAACGAGGGTCTCGAATCGGGCAACATTGATGCCTTCAGGTAGCATGTGTGGGTTTATTGACCAGTCGCCTTC
This sequence comes from Dermacentor variabilis, assembly GCF_050947875.1. NCBI lineage: Eukaryota > Metazoa > Arthropoda > Arachnida > Ixodida > Ixodidae > Dermacentor > Dermacentor variabilis. The sequence goes on along the minus strand of NC_134572.1, from coordinate 19,407,133 downwards.
ACCCAAAAGGATCACATTCTCGTGACGCCTGCAGCAGAAAGGACGTTTCAGATGCAAACCGCCATTCCTCGCGAAGCGCTCAAAACGCAAGGCGTGCCGGAGCGAGCTTTCGCGTGCCAATAAGCGTACGTGCAGTTCGGTCTTTAAGTCTTTGCCTTCTCTCCATTTCGGGTACTAGGCCCATATTCACGAAAAGCGCTTACGTTCGAATTGTTCGTAAGAGCGAATTCCAAACAATCTTGATGTTGGACATATTACTCGAAATGACGAATAGCCGGCCAATGGCAAAGAGCACGTAAGAATGAAAAATATTTCAGCCCCTCTTCATCTTCATTTCATTTATATATGTCTAACGTTATCACAAAACTACTGAAGATTTGCTTCAGCTCTGACCAGATAGACCACCGCGTTCGAGGGTGGTCTATGACGTATGTACATGCATGTACTCTGGTACACAGCTGCTGCGGAGTGCTTCGATGCATTTTGGAGAAGTCGTCTGTGTAAAGCGAAAAGTCTGATTATAAGGCTAGATACACAGAGTTCATGTCAGCTTTCATAGCAATCGCCCTGAAATAAAGCGGCCGGTTAATATTTGTTCTGATGAATTACCGCATTAACGTGTTCCAGGAGACATCAAAAAGAACAGCTTTCACAGAAGAATTCATTTAAGTACTAATGCTATTTTATCCTGCGCATGTCGCAATGCATGGCCCTGCTTACGCACCAAAAGACGAACATAAAGCGGTGGAAGCTTCCTTTCAACGGAGCAGTCCTTGTAGTCACTAAAGAAAAAATGCATACAATTTTTTCTAGTATATTGTTAATGTTGAATATCAATACGAAAACAGCGAACATTTTATTTTCCGCAAGTGGAGAGAGACCCGAAAAAAAAAAGCATAGTGATTCGAAGAAGCCATGGACCATCAGGAAGAATGAGTAATTTTTAAGACGAGTTTCCTATGGATTTAAAACGTATGCCGCCAATCTGGTTTTTCCTCTCAGCAGTGGGATCAGCATATCATAAAGAGAGTCCTAAAATTAGGATATTAGAGATTCGACTGCGCAACTTTTGGGCCACACACTCACAAGAGAAACACACATTACAGAGCGCTTCGATGCATTTCTGTAAGCGCTCTGTGGTGTGTGTTTCTCTTCTATGTGTGTCGTCCAAACGTTGCGCAATCGAACCTCTAATACGCTATACCAACACGCCAAGTCTTCAACGTAAAAATAGGTTCACTCGATTTGCCTTCGATGAATACATGCTGTTTTGCGAAAAGTACTTCTTTATATAAAAGAAACGAATGAACAAAGGATAAGAAGGGCTTGTGCCGATCTGCAGTTAATACAGCACCATTCCGGTGGCTGCATGTGTCGTGTTGGTGGCATGCGCGAGTTCGTCTCCACGCGCCTGCAGCATGCGTTTGAGCACGTTTTTCTCTTGCCTAAAGCAGCAACCCTGGGAGTGCTGCAAAGAAGGCAATAGCGAAATGAACCACACTTGTGGCACTGAATGAAAGCTGCACAAGTGACCCCTGCAGCGCGCCTCAATGTTCAGGACAGAACTCTTGGTTTTCTCTCTCATTTTCTTGTCAGAAGACATTTATGCTATAGACGAAGCATACATATGAAAAGCCTTTCCTGAAAGCGTAGTACACCATGGCAGCTAAATACGCTTCGTTTGCATTGCACAATAGCCTTTCTGTCCAGCCTGTGAAAAGTTAAATAGGAGAAGAGATCATGACAGGTGCCAACTTTCTGTAAGAGAAAATAATCTGAAGGGAGCGACTGAGGAAATAACATAAAATGGGCAGTGGCCGCCTGCATTTAGCAGAACGCCGGCAATAGCAACTTAAAGATGTCTGTTCTTTTTTTGCGTAGAAACATAACTTAGTACACGCACATGAACACGCACGTGCTGATTGAATTTTTCTTAGAAGCTCCGCAGCAGGTACGCTTAGATTGAAACCTCGGATTACTAGTTACAAGCTGCTCACGGAGAACGGCCAAAATCGTACCGTAGCGCTTACACTCACATTTGTTGGTTTTTGAAATCCAAGGAGACGAGCGCAAGATTAATCTGGAGCTAGGAAAAACAGTTCGCCGCTTTTTTATTCACTCGCATTAATATCAGCCAACAAAACGTGACAGGCCATTTCAGTTTTCCTGCGTCGCGGTGATGCGTCGCCGCCTCCAGCATTTTAAAAAGGGAAAGAGAACTTAATGCGTTGCGATAGAAAACGTAACACAGATAAAAAAGTACGCATCGTACGCTATAATATTTCTTTGTTTCTTTTTTCTTTTTGAGGGGTTTCCGGACACGAATAAATTGCTAGCAGCCGTAAAACCAACACTGCTCGAAATGCGGCTTTGGAGGCGGGAGTTCTTTCAAACTTCAAGTCAAGAAAGACGAAGAAAAAAGAACCTTGAATTACTTAGTCACCAAAGTACCAAGTAGTTCTTAAAAAACGTAACACAATGCTAGTACAGCGCTTTTCAAGCGGTATGCAGCCGTGGTGGCATACGGCCTCCCTTGCATATCAAACGAGATACAAGCGCGGTTATAATGTTGTGCGGACAGGAATGAAAGAAGCCACAGAAAAGGAACGTGTCAGTTTCTTGCTTTTCTTTTTTTTTTTGCGTAGCAGCATTCGACATCTTTCATAAAAAAAGCTAACTGAAGGCGACAACAATGATGGATAAAATAGCGGGATCCTGGAAACACGGACGAGGAACCACGACGAGAGGTTCGGCGTCGAAATGCGACGCTCAAAGAAATGACTAGGGGTGGGGGGGTGGGGGGGGGGGGAGGCGCTTGCAGTCGAATACGAAAGGCGCCTTCCCGCTGTGCTCGATTTCCTTTCATCAATGACGTGGAATAACAATGTGCGTGGATACACAGTGAGGTTCGTTAGCTTGCCGATGACCATGAGAAAATAAATGGATCGGTTACCCTATGCGCTTTCATGTGGGCCTCATTTTTTCTGTTATTATTGATAGATGGACCCACAGTTGTTCGGAGTTCTAGATAATCACTAGTGATATCCGTTATGCGGGTCCGCTCATAGTAAAATCTGGTATAGCGTGATAAATGAGCTCATGCAAAGAACAAGAAATGTGCCATAAAAAATAGTTCGTTTATATACTTATCAAAAATAAAACGAGGTAGACTGAGCTTGATACAAATATGAAAATGAATTTCCACTGGCACTAATTGCGCCGCACTCAATGTCAATGCGTGTTGTCGGACACATCTTTGTACTTGTTTCTGGAAGGGTGAACGTATGCGCGTCTTATTGTGCTCACACTCTTTGCGGTGCCTTCATTTTAGTCGTGTGCCGAACATCGTATATCGCATATCGCATATCTGTATTCCACGTAGCTGTTCTTGCTTGCGTGTGGTCACGCCAAAGTCGCTAACAGCTTCTCAATGCGCAAGTGAATTGCAATCAATTGTGTCATTACAAATGAATTACAATAGATGGCGCAAATTGAACAATTCCGCAAAGCTGAAGCACCAGTAAGCTTGATCGCCACACATTTTTAGTTTCCGCCCTGCTTGATCTTTCTCGGGGGTAAAGAAAACTCTGGTTATCCTAAGATGGCCATGGTATATACAAACCATGGTTAGGTACACACAAATATAGCTGGGAAATACGTGGTGGCGCTGAACTAAGAAAGTCACCGAGGTCTTTTTTTTTTTGTTCCACTTCATGTAGAAAACGTCTCCTACGTAAAATTTGAAAGCTCCTGACGTGTCTTCTGTTCTGAAAATTTTTTCAGTATATCTTCTTGCTGAAAAATGACGCGGGTGATGCTGACCCAAGACAGTGACAAATGTCTTTTTTTTCCCTTTTTGTTCTACTACGTAAAAATGCGTATCCGCGCAAACAAATAAACTGGGCATCCATAAATCGAAGCCACAGGGTCGATTCCAAGTTTCTTCCCCTCAGCGCACTTATTCGACATGCTGTCAGTAAGCAAAAAGACAGAGCGACAATACTGCATTCGGTGTGCTGGAGAAGCTTGTCTTCTCTGAATTGTGGAAACCAAAACACTTCCAAAAGATTTCGCACGGTCGTCGGAGATATTTCTGAAATCACCAGGTTCGGGACAGCGTGACAGTCTTCGTTATAGTCCGACGAAGCAGAGCGAGCCACTAGGGACGATTACACGCCATTGCTTGTATCGTTATATCTATTTTTTAGTATGTGAGCTGAAGCGCGCAAGGCTATAGCAGGCAATGAAGTAAGGGTAAGAACCTCGCAAAGGCCGAATGCGTCCCTGGACGCCGAGGGGCTGTCGTGAGCTCTCAGTGCAAGCAATTTTCTTTTCTCTTTCTACTGCTATGACACCCATCGAAGTCAATTGGAACGCGACAGGGCATTGGAAAGCATGGTATACGACGGAGGGACGGCGTGAAAAAGAATAAACAAATACACTGTCGACATTTTAATGCATTCAGTCAGAGGAGAATAACGCTTTGTGGAGAAAAGCTAAAACGCTTTCGCAAACAGCAAATGCGCAAAGTGAGAACTCCTAATTGTTGAACGTGCGCACCTGCCTTGCGTACACAACGCCACCACCCAAGGCCACCACCCAGCAGCGAACTAATAAGTACGATTAACATGCTGCTACAATACGTAGTACATACTGTGGCAAACATTTCTTGTTCTCCTGGCGCGTCGTTGGTTTTAGACATGAGCGAGTAGTCGGGATGGCTTAAGAGCCATATGAGAAAGAAGAGTTAGCAACGATGGAGGAGATCAAGTGAGGGGACGTGCAAATAAAATCCCTGTGCTCTTCACTGTGCTTGGTGGTCCCACAGTACAAATATTATTTAAATTTGTGTCATTTTCTGTATTATGTGATATTTTGTTGTTCGCTTTGGGACCTTCTTTATTTCTCATGGTGCTTTCTTAACTTCTATATGACAACGTCGTTGTGTATGCATGAACTGTTATTCTGCGCTTTCTTCTACATAAGCATGAGCAAAAGTACAGAAATGTATATATGTAATTGTACCACCTATTCAAGAGCCATGGAATAGCCGGCACTGTATTTGTGGACTAACATATCCTTTATCATGTCAATCAATAAAGTTATGGAAATCCCATGCCCTCTGGGAATCAAGTTTATGCGAAGCGTTTTTAAGTATATCAGACTATCCAGTGTCCGTTGATGTTCTTCGAAAATTTGCCAGACGGGCCGACGTATATCTGTGGGCACGAGGAACGGGAACGTGTATGTGGCGAAAGCAGCGAGACGAGGGCGTCGACGACAGTATGGCGGAAACGGTATTACAACTGTGTTGCTTTCTTTCCTTTTTTTTCACTACGGCGATAGATCGGTACATCCTGTTTCCGTTACGACCTGGGCGAATCCCGAAGGCTAAACAATGTTACAGAGTGTCTTCGTAAGGTTAGCGGCTACGACAAAAGAGATGGATAATGTGGACCGATCCTGAAGGCGATGCAGGGTAACCCAAAGTAGACCTCTCACTTTAAAGAAATTGTTAGGACCACGGCCAACGTGAAAGTGCTCTTGAAAAGCGCCAACAAAAACTTATGGAAGGCAGCCACGTTATCGGCCGTTATTACCGCAAGGGAAACGAACCGTTCATAACATAATTCCTTATTTTTATTGTGAAGGTGTACATGTGATATTAATGTGATTAGCATCGACGCTTATATGTTCATTAGTTATGTGATACCGTTGTTTGCATTATCGCTTCAATAGCGTCTATGTAATCTCGTCTTGTTATTTTGACTCGCATGTGACAACACAAGTTTGTTGTTACTATGTTGTATATTCTTAAATGTTGTATGGTGCTAATGTTTTCGCTTGTACCTCATGTTCAAAAACCAAAGGGTACCGTCCTCTAATTTGTGCCCCAACATAATCCTGCATCATCTCAATAAGAAAGAAAGAAAACGCTATATTCGCCCACTCCCACTTCTGCACGCAAGTGAAAGACACCGGTCTGTGGCCACGTGGAAGCAGTAGAGCGCGCACGTGCCATCGCTCGTGCTATGTGACGTAGCGCACACGCAGGTCGTCTCAAACAGATAGTGACCGTTGGCCCGAGATAACGATGCGTGAGACTGTGGCGCAATGGTTAAAACACCAGGCAGCCACGCTGTGGTGCCAAGGTTAAAGAGGCCCAAAACGAGACAAAAAAGAAACGACCAGCCTAGCTACTGATACTCAGTTTAATAATTAGCATGTAATGCTGTAATACGCAAGAAGCGTTGCTGCGCGATTCGTTCCCACGCACGAATTTCGGTCGTGAAGATGCACCACACCGCGCTTTGTGGCCAAGAGGTTTACACATCCAGCTCTGAATCGAAAGGGCGTGGTTTCGACACCCTGCTTGGAGACATTTTGAGCGTCAGACCGAACTAGCGAGATTGCAAGCGACAGTCATCCGTAAGTCTGCGTTTCGCTGCACGCCGATGGCTTACGGAAAACGGGAGTAGAGAACGAAAACGCGGGAGAAAGTTGACACTGCGCCAATGCTGTGAGATGCACAGGAGGACTATAAGCGGCCACTGATGCTTGTGCACTTCAAAAACAGCAGTAGCACGCGAACTCACTTTTTGCGCAAGCGACGGAAGTGGCCACGGTTCAAGTGTTTTAGCCTAAGAGAATGTTCTCGAAACAGGCTGGGTTCAAGAACATTCGCGAGTAGAAAACTTCGTATGCACTGCACACTGCAGCGTTACGCTAATTATCGTATGTCGAACGATGCATTAGCCTGCTACTTCAAGAAGATGGTCACAGCGGCCATGGCCATCGGCCTATTTATATGTTCACTGCCTGATGAACGCCTCTCCCAGCTATCTCCAATCACCTCTGTGTTGGACTAAATTACACAGCAGTAATTTATAGAAACGAGCCAATAAAAAGCAAGTGGTTCCAAAAACTAAATGGTTGCAACAGCCACCGCGGTTAACGGTGACGCCGAGGCTCTGCTTTCATAGTTGTTTATTTATTTATTATCTCTCTTCTTGAAAAGCTTTCACCATTCTTCACCAGTAAATGGCCATAAAATTCCCGACGACGCAGATGAGGTTAAAAAATGCTCTTAGAGTTCTAGCTGTTTAGCAATACCGGATATTAAAGAGTTAAAGCCCTTCCGAGACCTGATGTTCCGCTGGGACCGAAACAATACGTTTCAGGCTAGTAGGAATTTTTGTACCCTGTTTGGGTGCACAGTGCGGTTATTACACTAACCGTTCAAGTTTATAGGCCTAGTTTATGGTGCTGCCGCTTTTACCCGCATGACGTAACTCTGAGCTTTGATTTCTCGCTATTTTTAGCCGCCGCTGCTGAAGTACGAACCTAAACGTTAGTGTTGGCCCATGTTTTTCGGCTGCAATCAGGGGAGACTATCTCCGTCACAGCAGTGTTTTATGTGTGTGCCAGGATTATTTGTGCCCGCATTATCATAGTGCAGTGCTTGATTCGGTAGCCGGTTTCGCTTTCACCAGAATCACGTTCGACGTCAAGTTATTGAGCCCGCTCATCCGAACGGCATCAAGAAGAATTTTTGACTACCACACTGCGCATGCTTTCAGTGGTGCACGGGGGTGCATGCGTCCAGACAATAAATTTCTTCAACTTACAAGCAGTGGATCAGGGTTTATTTGCTACAGCATCGCAAATGTTCCTTAAAAATATGTCGCCTACCTCTGCCTAATGTTCCATTGATGTAGGAATGAAAGTTGTACAAGGAGCATAGGGCCTATTGCAGGACCTGATAGTTGGCTCATTGAGTGACGGTCCAACCTCCGTCATTGTCCAGAGGGACGCAAAAGCTGAAGAAAAATGCGATGTGCTTATTTTGTGCTCTGCAAAATGATCAGTTCGATAATGGACAAGTTGCTCAGTATTCTAAGTCAGCGTCTTGACTGGACGAATATGATGATACAAAAAATTATTCGCTTTTAAATGTCTACACCAAGGCGAGCGACCCCTGATTCATTCTTATTTGCATGCATACTGGATTTTCCCAGTCCGTGTGACGGACGCCATACAAGATTTCGTGCTCCAAAAGTAAGGTAATCAAGATCAACAACAATGTATACGAGAGTTTAGGCGAGATGCGTAACTCATTTTTTTAAATGGCGCCAACCGAGACGATAACAACCATCGTTGAACGACCTATAATTATATTGAGATGGAATGTTAAGTGAACAGCTAAGGCTGAAACCATCTGTGTGTCTCGTGATATTAAGTTAGAGATATTTAGATGTCATCTTTTTTGGCTTTCCATGATTCGTGCCAGAATTCTTCCTTCTTTACAAAGGTGCTGTCGCAAAATTTTGACGGTTATACATCAGATCCGCTCCTTCCGTATTTCGTCTACACAACTCTATTTAATGTATTGGGGAAATTACAATGAGAAGAAAGTGAGATGATAACGGACGTTTTCCGCCGTAAGTTACAAAATTTTGTTTTTATGAACCAACTAGACTGCAGGGAAGTATTCCTCCAGAGGAGGAGGAGGAAATAACTTTATTGTGTGCCCTGCGAGTTGGTGAGGAGGGCCAAAGGCGCCGCCTAGGTGACGGCCAGGAGTTCTTGGGTCCTGGCGGCATCGTCGGCCCGCTGGACGGCCCATAGCTGGTCCTCGAGGACGGGCTCAGCAGCGCGGCTTCCCAGCGCGTGCGAAGGCTGCTGCTAGAGGCCGCGTTTTCTTTATTGTTATGTATCCCTCGGCATTGGCATAATATATGCTCCAGAGTGGCTCTGGATTCACATGTTTTGCATTTGTCGGTTGGATATGCATCCGGTTATAGAGCACAGGATTCGGATATGTCCTAGTTTGTAACTGCCTCCATGCGACAGACTGCTTTTTTGCCAATTTTGCGGGAGGTCGCGGAAATACGCACCTCTGTAACCTATAGTGTTTCGTGATGTCATTACATGTGGTCATTCTGTCCTCTCATTCCCGCTAATTTACCGCATCGTCACGTCCGGAGAGTGTCGGGGCGTCACTTGCGACAGCGGCTCGATCCGTAAGCCCTCGAGCCGCGTTGTGTGCCGCCTCGTTGTTACCGTCCTCCGCGAAGGTGTGAGCGGGTGTCCAGGTGATGAATATCTTTCTTTTGCAATTTTGGCTTCTTGCAAGAAGAATGCGTAGTGCTTCCGGGGAGATTCGGCCGTTGGCAAAGTTTCTTGCCGTCTGAGAGTCGATGACTATCACGGTTGCGCTAGCCTGAGCTACTGCGAGCGCTATGGCTACTTCCGCTATTTCGTTACTTGTGGTGCGTATCGTCGTTCGAATTTCTTCTGTATTTGCTTCGCTCTGTTCTCTCGTCTGTCCTTATTGTGTTCTGGGTGCATGTTCTTTGGTATGGGAGGTATTACCATTGTTTCCTTCGTCTCTCTCGGGATGTCCACCTTGACAACGTGCTGTGTGTGGTAACCTATGTCTATAGTCTCTCTAGGTTGTGTCTGCCTGCTCTAGTCTTAGAGAGGCGTTCATATTGTGCCGTACATTGCCCTTCAATGAGCTCGTCTATCGTGTTGTGTAGGCCTAATTGCTGCAACTCCGTGGTGGTGCTGATCGGTAGTACTATGGCTAGTTTGTATATTTTCCGAATGAGGCATTCTAGTTTGATCTTTTCCGTCACCTGCCATTTTAAGTACGGCGCTACGCATACGATTCTACTTATTATGAAGGCCTGTATTAACCTGATCGTGCTTTCCTCTTTCATCCCACTATGTTTGTTTGTAATCCTTCTGATTAGCCTCATGATTTGCGCTGCAGTTCCCTCCAATCTTCTGACGGTTTCTCCGTTGTTGCCCCTGGCTTCAATGCGGAGCCCTAATACACTGAACCTATCGGCCTTGGGTATGACTTTCCCATCGGCCGTCTTTAACTGTATCCCCTTTCTATGGGTGAGATTTTCCCTGTAGTTGCCTGGTTTGCGACCTCTGTGAGTCGGTCTGTACAGCAACAGCTCCGATTTCGCTGCCGAGCATGTTAGCCCTGTCCCCTCTAGATATTTTTCGACTGCCTCGACCGCTGTTTGAAGCGTTTGTTCTATTTGCCCGTCAGCGTCAGCGTGATTGAGACCATCTATTTCTGGTAGCTTGGCTGGCAGCCCGATTAGCACCAGATTGAACAGCATCGGTGATAAGACCGAGCCCTGTGGCGTACCTGCACTGCCTATCTCGATCTCCTCCGAAACTAGGTCCGCTATCGTGATCTTTGCCTTTCTGCCCGTTAGAAAATTGCGTACATAATCGTACGTCCGTTTTCCCAGTCCTAGTTCTCCTACTCTATCTAGTATCATTGCATGTGTTACGTTATCGAAGACCTTTTTTAGGTCCAACCCGAGAATTGCCTTTGTCAATCTACCCGAGTCGTCTATGATATGATGTTATAGTTGTAACAGAGCGTCCTGCGCTGAGAGACTTCTCTTGAATCCTATCATTGTGGGTGGGAGCGCGTCCCAGTCTTCGAGGTAAGTGGTTATCCTCGCTAGGACTACGTGCTCCATGAGTTTCCCCACGCAAGAAGTGAGAGATATGGGTCTCAAGTTCTCAATTTGCAGTCGCTTGCCCGGTTTAGGTATTAACACGATTTGTGCCGTCTTCCATTGCTGCGGAATCTGCCCTGCCTCCCATCATTGGTTAATATATTCGGTTAACTTAGCTATAGACTCATCGTCCAAGTTCCTTAGCGTTTTATTCGTTACCCCGTCTAGTCCGAGTGCTGAATAGGTATTGAGTCTCTGTAGGGCTGCCCTGACCTCTGATTCACCGATTTTGTTGTCTAATTCGTCATTTGCCTGCCCTGTGTAGTCAGGGTGTATGACGGGCCGCGCTTGCGAGATGTATCTTTTCCCGATTTCCTAGAGGAAGTCCTGCTCTGTCGCTCGGTACGTTTGTATTAGCTGATTTATATTTTGCCTATGTGCCGACTTGGTCCCGTTCGGGTCTAACAAATATCGCAGGATGTTCCACGTTTTTGCCTTTGCTATCTGACTGTCCATGTTGTTGCATTTTTCCTCCCACTGTTGTCTGCATAGCTGCTGGGCGTACTGTTCTATGTCCCCGTTCAATTTGGCTATCTTTCTACGAAGGGTCCGGTTGTGTTATTGTTTTTTCCATCTCCGTTGCAACCTTGCCTTAGCTTCCCACATGTGTAGAAGCTTACTGCCTACGTCCTCTAAATGCGCCTCCGGCGGGACCGTTTTCGTAGCTGCCGCCACATCTCCCTTTAGTTTTTCGGTACATTCCTCGATACCTTGTGTCGTGTCGTCGGCCTCCTCCCTTATTTTCCTGAATTTGTCCCAGTCGACAATCTTAAGTGGTCTACCCTTTGTCTTACGCGGTCCTGCCCTTACCGTTATTTCTAGTATATTGTGATCGCTCCCAAAGTCGTGTTGCGTATTTGTCCACTGCGTGTCTCGTATGTTCTTGGAGAATGTTAAATCTGGCGTACTATCCGCGCTAACGCTGGTACCTATTCTCGTGGGAACCGATGGGTTGGTCACGAGGGTCAGGCCTTCCTGTTGAGCGTCTAGCCATAGGTTCCTGCCTTTTTGAGTTTCGATTTTGTAACCCCATGCCGCGTGTTGGGCGTTAAAATCGTCTCCGATCACTACCGCTCGGTTGTCCGCTATGGCTAGGGTTTTTTTAAAGAGCGACCGAAATTTATGGTGTCTGCACTTTGGACTGCTATAAATATGTAATACAAAGAGACTGTCCTTCGTTTTCCGCATGGGTTTGAGTTCTAGAAGAATGTGACCGACTGACTTAAGGTCCGTGACGTTGTTGAACGACCAAGTTATTTCGCTTTACCAACGTCGTTAGCGCCTTCGTCGCCCCTTTGGCAGTACCAAAGGACTTGTATCCCGACAATTTTGCAAGCCCGTGCGTTTCCTGCATCATTATAATATCCGGATTGTCTTTGTCTTTAAGGTGTTATTGCAAAATGTATCGTTTTCGATCGTATCCTCTACAATTCCATTGCCAAATCGTGTATCTAATTCATCTGTCCATGGCGGCGTTACAGGTTCTCCAATCCCTCGGCGGGTACCGGGGGCCTAGCGTACGGCTTAATGGCTGTCTTAACCGGTCCCCCCCCCCCTACTTGTTTCCGGTCCCCATATTACTAGTTTCGCTTCGAAGTCAGCCATCATTTGTCGCACTTGTTGTAGTATCGCCTTTCCTAGCGCGTCTGTCTTTGTCTCTATCTTTGCCTCAAGCCTCACTTCCAGTTGTTCTAGTTTAGTTTCAAATTTGGTTTCGTTCTGTTTGATGCTGGTTTCGATTTTCTGTTCAAATTCCTCCTGCCTTTCTTGGAGCGCCGCGGCTGGCTTGGGTTTCCTTACTCCGGTTTCAACCGGAGCGCTCTCGCTTTTATGTTTAATGGGGGTGAGTGCTACGTCTTCTTCCATTGCTGTGTCTTTTTCCTCAATTATAACTCCCGAGGTTTCCTCGTTGCGTGGCACTTTCCCGCTCCTCAAACGGTCTTTCTCTTCCATGAGTTTTTTAATTTCATCCATAAACGCAACATTCCTCTGCCTGATCTGCGCCAATTCTTTCTCTAGCGTCTTAACTCTATTTTGAAAAGCAGCCTCTGCCTCCACACGCACCTCGGAAGCCGCGTCCGCCCAGCTCACCTGTAAGGGTCCCGCGGCGCCGTTGACGTTGCTCTTTCCTTTTGGGCTCTGGGATCCTCCACCCCCCTGTGCTCTGGGAGATCCGGTATTACTGGTCTTGGGTCTGGATCTCGATCTGGACCGTGATCTCGATCTGGTTCTGTTGTTCGACGTCGAGCGGCCCCTTTCCCTTGCCCGGAGCTTGGAGAAATCTTCCAGCCCAGATCCATCCCTTGCCCGATGTTCCGACCTCTGTCTCCAGTCTTCCCGTCCTGTCCTGTACAGTCTTTCAACTTCCCTTTCGTAGTACATCGCTTCTTCCTCTCATCTGGCTCGCTCCCAGCGGCGCCTCTTTACCAAGTACGGTAACTTGTATCTGGCATTACATCGGCGATCCGCCGTAGGGTGGCCTTTGCCGCAGAGCTGGTACTTTGCTTCACACTCGTGGTCCTGTGGTGGGTTCTCCATCCCGCAGCCTCTGCATATCTTGCTGGTGGGGTTTGGGCAGACATCGGCTCTGTGACCGAGGCGTCCGCACTGGTAGCATGCGTCTATTTGCTTCCGGTATAGTGAGCACCTGACCAGTGCCCTTTCATATCTCACGTAGTTTGGGACGTGATGCCCGTCGGAAAGGATGATGACGTTCGTGGTGTTTCCCATCCTTTTGGCCATCAGGACCGTCGGATTCCTTGGTGTTACAAGCATCTCCACTATTTCTCTAGGAGACACCTCGTGGGTTACTCCTCTTATCACTCCTTTAAATGTATCCTCCGGAGCCGACTCGTACGCGTTGGCTTCGAACTCCTTGTCTCCTATCCTTAGTCGAGTGATAGCCCTGTATTTTTCGTCGCTCTCCGCCGATGGCGTGCTGATCACTAGAATGTTCTGTTTGTAGTTGGCACACACCGTGCCATCTTCCGATTCCTTCCTGGGGATTCCCGCGGCGTTGGCGACGCAGCATTCTAGGCGATTGATCCCATAGTCGGTGACCTTGGAGCCATCACGTGGGCGCACTATTATCTTGTACTCTGCCTTCGGCAAACTGGGCATCCTACTTGCCGCCATGATTTGTCTTGCCTTTTTTCCCTTGCTCCACCTATTATTGAACGTGTTCTCGCTGGAGAAGCGCGCTGCCTAATCCTTGGTTGCGTGAGATTTTGTCTGCTCGTTGGCACATCCTCCTCTCTTCAAAACACGCCAACCTGCTTCGCCCTCGTACTCTTCTCTCCTTATATCCTCCCCTTCGACGCTCACCGCTGCCCTCTTGCAGCTCTAACCCGAAAAGAGGCGGGGCTCCAGCCACCAGCTTCGTTGGGTCAGGCTTAGCGGCCGTGTCGGCGTGGCGCTATATAAAAGTGGTCAATGGGCCGAAAATCAATGTAGAAATAACTCAATACCAGGAATTTCTAATGTAGAAATAACTCAATACTGGGAATATTGTCACTTCATGGCTATGATTCCGCTGCACATGCACTGTATCGTGTAGCATACTGCATAAATCTCTTACAGTATCTCATGGTGGTGCCTCTGCCGGCAAGATTGGGAATCAAATCCTTCGGCCCATGTAACTCGTGCAAGCAGAGTACCTATTGGAACTCTAATACCGTAACCCAAGAATGCGGCACAGTGCTAATTATGCACGCAAAAGGCGCACGAAATAGCAGGCGACATTTACGAACCTTTGTTTCAAAAGTGAGTCAACTGTGTTTCTACTCCGTTTCACAACGACAGCTGTACATAGGCTTTCGAACCGCATCCATGTGGCCACCTTGTGTTTGCAGTTCATGTTTCTTATTAACGGCAACCAAATGGGATTTTACGCCATATATAGCCGGCTATCTCTATGCCACCCCACTGCTATTTCAGAACCCAATGCTAACGTGATGACGCGTACAGATAACCCGCCCTCAGTGTTATCTGTACGTGCATCCCATTAGAACTCTTCCCCCTCTTTGACATCTGAACCTCGCAATGAGATCAAGTATCCAGCTTACCTTATATCCTTGATCGACGGATTTGATTCCCAATCTGGACTGCGCTGGAACCCTTATTGCTCGTGTTTTACAAAGATGTTTTTGTGTATATCGCGTCTAGGTAACATGTGCATTTCTCTTACACACCTCTTCCTCACATTCTGTAATATTTTTCTGTTTGTTTTCTCGCCAACCACTTCGTCTTCGTTATTTGTAAGTACTGAATGAGAAATAAAGCTTGTGCAACGTGTGCTCCTGCCCTTCGTCTGCTGCCTACGGCGGCTTTTTTCGTTTTTTAATTGTTGCCTTTTAAAACAACACAGTGCCTTGGGCCCCGAGGCAGCAGGATTTCAAGACGAGGCTGAAGAAATGCTATTGCTTAAGTAAACTGGCAAAGCTTCCTTGTGGCTTGCGTACTTTTTTGAGTTCCATAATACCGCATTGCTTAAGAGGTTAAAAAAATTTAAGGGCAAGTTACAACACTACTTTCAAAGATGCAACGGGTGGCGAAGTCGGTTTAATGCGAGCGGAAACACCTTGATGTTTAGATCGATGGTTGTGCAAGGTATACATATCGTAACATTGCAAAAAAATGTTAAAAACACGCCGCTGCGTTATCGAAAGTCGGAGGGTTTGGGAACGGGCTGAAAAAATTGTGAAAGGCTGGTCGAAAGGCCGACGTAAACAACCTGAAGGCAGCAACAGCGCTGCCACCGCCTCGTCATCGATTGCACAATATGTAAGGCAAGGAATACGTAAATTTAGTACAACTTTCTTTTAGGTAAAAATAAATTGTGAATTTGCATCTTCTCCTTTTTATATTCACGTCACTGCAAGGTGCAATGGTTGAGTGGAAAATAAAGAAAACGATACATTTTGCAACAAGCAGTTTGTCCGCCATTCTTAATCTGTAACACAGGCCTATTCAAGCCTTCTAGCTCTGCTGTAGTGCAGCAAGATCAGGGCACCATTTCTAACAAATGCTACAGCTGATGCATTACCTTCTATGCTGAGGTGGTTATCTCATGAAGATTAGGGAACGCCCCAATCTCCAATTTCCTTGTTGTTGCGTCTCTCTCCGAAAATTGTTCGTTGCCTATATTGCAACAAAGCCAATTTATGAGATAATACGCACCATCATGGCCTGAAGAAAAGACGAAATGGCGATGAAATTCAAGGGTGGGTTACACTAACCATTTTGAACATCTAGACGCAAGGCGTGTGAGGTGCAAACAAATGATCGAACTTACATTTTCTTCATAAGGCATATGGAATACAAGGAAATATGTCAGCGTACACCAAGATACTTGATAGGCGGAATTACATGATCACCAAAGCGAAGTAAACAGCCGGTGTAGAGATTGCATTTGGACATTTCATCAAACCCACTCTGTAAGAAACTCACTTTTTCTCCACCAATGCATCTACAGAAATATTACACTGTCGTTATTCGACTACAACGTACATAAATCTTGGAAGTTGTTTCAAAACTGTCTCTAACTGCGACAATAACATCAATGCTTGATTGTCTCTCTAAGATAACAATGTGTTGGCAGAAGATAGCTTCTATGATCCGCTTCCATTTGCATGCGATAATTAGTACGAGGCAAAAGTTTATTTCTGAGTGTCAAGAGAAAGTTATAGCCAAAAATGCAGGCAGTATTAAACAAGGTACAGCAGTTGAGATTTAACCATGGCAATTTACTTTCTTACGTTGATGCTCCATCAACGATGCCACCGCAACGTTATATGCATGCACTTAATAAATTTAGCGTCCAACGTAGCATGCTTTGCACACGCCGTGTGCTCTACTCTAACGATCACTAGTATTAGTATGTGAAAGGGGCTGTTACAAATATGACGCACGTGACATATTAAATACACGCAGAACGTGTCCATGATTGCAACGCAGTCTGAAATAAACTGAAGATAGGGCAAATACTAATCTGTTCTCAACAATACAGGAAGGAAGAAAAAAAGCGCAGAAAGTATGCATACGCCATTTCTCCACACAGTAAAAGCCAGAGTAGGCATGAATTTTGACGTAAGCAGTCAAAAAAAGATAAAACAAAATGAACGTACCACCTAAGGATGAAATATTAATGAAAGTTTGCCGTTTCGGCCCCTTCCTTCTTTCCCCCCCCCCCCCCCCTGCTAAAGCCTTGTTCAAATATGCGTCCTGCATTCCAGCATTGAACACGGCTTCCACTCAATTGCGGGGCGAAACGTGAAGTTTTCAGTTTTAAACAGTCGTCGGTGTTTCTCTCTTTACTTTGTCATACCTTTCACTGATCTTATAAGGTGAAAAGAATAGCCATCGAACTTGAAGTTATTGCAGGTTCAAAGATAAACATCTATATGAATTTTTGTTCCTTCTTCGGTTGTCCTTATCAGCGTTTTCTACTCGAATGAATTTCGTGTTTCATCTTTGTACAGAGGACGTTCCGCTAGACTCGTCCTCCAGTCAACAGCCATTTTCCCTCTCCAACGCCAGAGTGGGGTGCGCTGAGTAAGCACTTCGCGTGCGCTGTTGCGCAAGCGGCTATCTCCGCAGCAGCAGGGGTAAAGGCACGCAGCAGACGGCCCCTGTGTCCGCATTCCTGGAATACTCCTCGAGCCTGAACATATTACCCTCCTGCTCACTGTCGTGTTCAGTAAAAGTAAACGCTGCCTTCTGAAGAATTCCGAGGGGCTTTGGGCGCAGCAGCTTCATTGCAGCACGCAGCCACAGGAATGTCGCTCGCTTGGCTTTCGGTCCCGGGGTGGCACAGTTCCTTTACAATGCCTCCGCTCGCAGAGGCGTCAGCGCCAAGCGAGAAGTGTATCGTCACAATGGTTCTGCTTTTTGTACATGCATCCAAGCTTACGTTAGGGTCACTTTCTTTTCTTCCTTGCAGAAGAGCTAAGCGGATGCCGGCGCCCTTATTATGGCCTTGAATGTTAGGCAAGAGTAGGCATGGATTCTGCGTTTCACTGGGTGGGCGCGGGGGAGGGAAGTGCTTTTTCAGTACGCACGGACTCAGCATACACTTCACTGAAACGGTATTTAAGGAACGGAACTGCAGTGTGGGCCCTAAACGCCACCACAACACACACTGCTTTTTTTTATTACGCGAAGGACCGACATGTTTTCTTAATGCTAGCTTTGATCGCTGCAAAATACAGTCATATTGCAGCAAGGAACACACAGTATATTGCAGTACTTCACTCTGCTAATTCTATCACTCTTTTGACAGTGTATTTGTGCTTTCCTCAGCTAAAATAACGTAACGTTCTCATGCCCGTGCCTTTCGTTTCGCGCTGTGTCAGTGGTAGGAACTATGCTCCACCCACGTTATCACTATGATCGGTGGGACATGAATGGCGGACGATAAGGACGGAATATAATCGAGCGAAGTAAATTATTTCATTATTTCGGTCCTGCTTTAACATTTTCTTCGAAGCACTTTTCTTCCCGCTTTGCTTGCATGGCCCGACATTTTATTGCTTCTCCTAGAGATCACTTTCTTTCGAGGTCTTGAATGCGACTTTGGAACTCATAGGTCCCGACTTGTACCAAGGGACGCTTGATTTTCCTTGTAAAGCACTAAAGCATGATTGTCATCGGCAAGAATATCCTGAAATTACTTTTTTTTTCTCAAGTCAGCCGTTCTTTGACTTTTCGCAGCGTCGCCGCTTAAGAACTTTTTTTTTAATATATCTCTCAAGCATTATTAGTTGTGTTTTGCCTCCCTCTCTCCCCTGATAAAAATCAGTGCCGTAAAGGTCACGGAACGGGGTGGATTACAGCTGTGGGAATCAAGCTTATCAGATGTCAACTCATATCTTTATTCTACAGCAGACCTGTTCTAGGAAAGTACAAAGGCAAGCTATGATTGCCTTTTACAGTAGTTGTGTGCTACACACCTGTGACAAGTTCATTAGCTACCATACCGTTTATTAGTCTCCATAGTAAAAACAATCCGAGCCTTTGCTAGCTGATGCGTCACGGAGTTTCCGTGATAGTCTGTCATTTTTTGGATCCAGAGCTTTGTCACAAACCTTGGAAGAATTCGATGAAAATTTGGAAGGAAAAGACGAAAGGCACTCTTCGATCTTGCTAAAACAATTTCCAAGATTTACTCGCGGTATGATTGTTATTCGGTATCGAAAACAAGCGCCATGGTATTGACGGTATTGCAGATAAGAAGTCATTAATAGCCGCTGCCTCATTGCTCTGGACATGGTTGTTGCAACGGGGACATGGAGTATCTGCGACTTGTGGAACATTGCAGGGAATGTTATTATTGTTCCATGAAAAAGAATAGTGCTTAAACAATTTGACGTAAAGCTTCAAGGTATCCCAAAGTGAATAAACAGTTAGTTATGAACTCGTGAGAAGCCCTGACCCAGAAAGCCCATCTTTTCGCTCTTTTCCAGCTCACAACCGTAATTCATTCCCAAGGGTCCAAATGACCATTTCAATGGACAAATAATATGATAGGACAAAAGAGAAAGACCAGTACCTACCACAGGGTGAAGATAAGGAATCAGGAACCCGAACTAATTTCATGCTTCTTAACATCGCGCTGGAGAAGGACAGCGGCGGTTGGGCAAAGGTAAAAATAAGAACAGTGTCCCTAAGGACAAGGAACAGAAAGAAAAAAGAAAAAAGCTGTTGAGACTGCATAGCGCGCAGCGCTTTATATGTATATAATATATATGCTGCAGATCGAGTTTTCCCGCTCTGGCCAAGCCTGGTGGACAGCGCTACAGAGAATCCCAGAGAGCCTCTGCCTGCATGAGGACAAGCGAATACGCCCGCGGTATCTGCGAATTACGGGTTGAGAGGAGCGAAAGGAAAGACGATCCGCGCGAAAGTCTCAAAGGGCCTGACCTCCATTCCAGCCGTATGGAGAGACGCCTAGCGGCGGCGCATAATTATAACGAATGCCGCGGCCAGAAAAAACACAGACACCAATGGCCAAGGGGCGTGTGCAATTGGCAAGAGACGCATTTATTGGGTGCGGAGCTGTCCTTTCTTCCGCGTGATACTGTAGACAGTAGAGAAAAAAACAACATAAAACAAAGGCATTTCCCAGCCGTATGGCTAAAACGCGAACCGGCGACGTCTTCGGAGAGGACATTGAAAGCACGTCTGTTTGCTTCCCAACTCAGGGCCTCAATTCATGCCTATCGAACTCCCGCTCTTTCATTTCCCCCCGTGGACGAACTTGATGCCATTTCAACATCATAGATTATGGTGTTGGGCTGCTGAGCACGGAGGTTGCGGGATCGAATCCCGGCCACGGCGGCGGCATTTCGATGGAGGCGAAATACGAAAACACCCGCGTACTTAGATTTAGGTGCACGTTAAAGAACCCCACGTGGTCCAAATTTCCGTAGTCCTCTACTACGGCGTGCCTCATAATCAGAAAGTGGTGTTGGCATGTAAAACCTCATAATATAATTTTTTTAACTTCATACAAACAGCCAAGATTGCATTGAACTTAAGAACAAGCGTTCATTCGAAGAAACATATGCCACTTTTGTACCTGCTAAGTAGTATATTCCTTCCTTTGAGTCAAAGCGGTGTGATTCTTAGTATTGCCCGTGCTGCTTGTTCTTGAACAGTGGAAGCTCTCACTCCTTGAGCATAATTTGCCTTGAGTGGGCGCCAACATAAACCATCATGCTCTTATTTGCAATTATTTCCTTATTTATGCTTCATATATATTGTCATATTTCATCGTTCGAGAGACTGTAGCAGTGCAATGAGTGAATGAGTGAACGAGCGCCAGTGTGCGTGCGCGCGCGTGTGTCTGTGCCTGCGTGTGCGTGCGCGTGTGTGCATGTGCGTGCGTGTGTGCGTTTCATGGTGCGTCAATTTGAATAGGACGACCGGGACTGACGCTTGGAGTGCCGGTGACAGCCGAAGCAGTGTTCCGGATTTTACGCGGCTTCAGATCATAACTCGATTCATTTTCCCGATGCCCAGCGAACTGCGCATGGTTTTCATGCAATGCGACACTCGCTCGCGCCCAAACGGCCTGTGCGTGCACGGTAATTCGAGCAAAACAAAAACGATGACTCAGAGCTCATCGTATATCGGCCAGAAAATACCTTCGAAGCTTCTGAGCCATTGGAACACTAAACAAATGCCTTTGAAATTGAATAAAGTCTGTTCTACTATTGCAAAAGCTTCCTAAAAGCGATCGATGCAGTGAGGGACTTAAATAACCCGTTCTTTTTGTCCTGATTCCTCGTGACAGCATACTAAACGTTTCTTCCATAACTGTCTCCGCTCTTAAGCAGCAGATGCACTTTACAGAAGCTTCTTATTCGAGCACGCAGTCCTTGAAACGTCACAGTCAATAACACATACGCATGAAGAATTCACTGGCCATTTGTAATCGAGTCTGAAAACCGCGTGTGTGTGTGCGTACGTGTGTGCTTGTTTTATCTGCGTTACGATTCATAGCATCAGCAGGAAATGCGCATAAAGACGCCATTTTTTTCAGACCCCCAGGCGGCCCCTATGCCACTAAAGAATTCGTTCAGTAAACGGCTATTCTATGAAGCGCTAAATGAACATGCAAACGCTAGTGCAGTGAATCGCGCTATAGCGCTTCTGTGGATACCAGAACAGTGCAATATTTATTGGAACACTGCAACGGGTGCAGCTGCGAGACGTGCACACAAGGAAGTAGCATTAAATCTTCCTCTGTTCAGCAGGGAAGTCCACCTCTTGCTGCAACAGTTATCTTGTCGTCTGGGCAAGATCACCTTGTTTGATGAGCAGTCCGAGAATTTCGAGTTATTCTTTATCGCCCCAGGTATTGGAAAGTCAAGCCCATCAAATCTGAACGATAACAGGACATTTGAGACTTAGTTGTGCCATAGGCGGCTTGGCATACACGTGACGCTTTTTGAGCAGGATATGTTGCGTTAACTACTCAGTCTCCTTGTGACCACCTAGATAAATGTGTACACCATCTCCTTCTCGAGTGTACGAAACTAGAAAGTGAGACGCAGGCATCGAAGAGCGATTCGATAGTGCTGAATTGTCAAAATCTTACTGAGAAAAGGAATACTCTGCCCATGGCCAACATCTCTGATGGAGAGAAAAACGATTGCTGCTTTAAAAAAAATTTCCTAGAAAATAAAACATTTTAGTTTTATACTAACTCTTCGCGTCATGTGTCATGAAAATTTGCAAAACTGTCAGCTGTGCGTTTCCACAGACTTCACATACCTTTATTATTTATGAAACTGTGCGGGTATGTGCAGGTTAGTGCGTGTTTTTGTACTATCTTCTGTAGCTTCCTGGACTAGTTAGCAGAACTTTGGATGTTTTTCTGCTGTTTGACAGTATTCTGTGTTCTTCGGCGTTTTGGGGCAATTTCATTTTGTTTGCCTTGCGAAAAGGTGTAGCGAGTGGAACCTAAAAGCACAAACCTTTACTGCAACTCATGCTAACACAGTGCAGCCCGACAGGCATGGCCAGAGAAGAATTTGCTGTCCTCGTCCTGTCGCGCGGCAGTACTATCATGAATCCCAACCAGTCAGCCCCCCAACGTGCTTTACTATAATATCACGTTATTAAATATAATCAGTGGCAAGGTTGATGTAAAGGTGAGAGCAATGTGGCAGCATTATGTATAACCTCTTTGTGGCCCCGGATCCATTAGGACGGGAAGATACAGCGCATGGACGGGATGAAGTGCTGTTTGTTCCCGCCCTAATGATGCACCAACCAGCCCATTCCAGCAAACTCCCGGATCCATGGTTTAAACCCCGCGTACACCATATCGCAAAGTTCTCTGAAGCTCTCTCGGCACACGACCTGGCTCTTCGAGGAGCAAAGTTCAAGTAAGCGAAGTGAAACTAACCACCGTCAGTTGCACTGTATATATATACATATATATATATATATATATATATATATATATATATATATATATATATATATATATATATATATATATATATATATATATATATATATATATATATATAGGCTATTCTAAGCTCTCCTATCACCTCTTTATCTCAACCACATGATCGGCTTCCCACACTTCACAGGCACTTTTTTCCTCTTTAACATACCTAATGTCAGCCCATTAACACAAAGCAAACACGGTACCAGAGTATAACAACCGAGGAAAATTAGTTCACGCCTTAAATAAATAACGCAAAGTGGATTCATAGAATCGAGAAAAATATAAATGTCGAAATAGCGATGTACCTAATGACATCAACGCATCCAAGCAATACAGTGAGAGCAGTGATCAAAGAAAAAAACCAAGCAAACGTTAAAAATGTGGTAGAGAGAATAACTGCATTTATATGTTCATCATGTGGTGCGAATTTCAATGTATGTTTCCAATGTATGTAACTTATAACGCCACAAATTCCACCAGGCATTCATTGCTAAACGGCAGGTTGTGGAACAATTAGTCATACCACGAAATGCCGTGGTTGCAACATACCAACCTTAACTATAAAACCTACTTTCACGTTTCCTTTCTTCTTGTTTTGCTCAGGATAATAAAATATACTTGCTCGTGTGAGAAAGGGAGCTCTACATCAGCGTTCTTATACCGGCATATCAAGAGTCCTATGCTGTACTTTCCCCAGCAGACTTCATATGTTCACATTCAGAATCTTCTAAGAGGGTAATTCTGGGCGATTCGTAAGCTTCTCTGCTGTGCATCGAGGGAACAAGCTTGCGTAAAATAAGCAGTACAATAATACACGACATACAGGAGGCATTACACGCTACAGCTGACTTTTTTTTCGTGATATTGTATTCTGGTGGATGCCAAGTAATTGTGAAAGCGGCGAACGAAGCTTACTAAAAGGGAGTACTGTCGCTACTACTTCTAGCCGTGAGTGACACGCGCTGTGTTTCAAGAGTATTCTGTGGCCAAGTGTACAGCGTGACTTCGTTCACAGATGGTGGGAAATCTCCACATTACATTGGATAGACCCTAAAATGTCGTTTCCCTACTTTTCTTCCACCAATCTTCCAATCGCCGATCACTAACCTTTATTACGGAAATGGTTGCTTTTCCCCTGCTCTCGCTCAACCCAAGGGCTTCAAGGAGGCCAATGGTGCCTAAATCGACCGCTGGGCAGATTTTTTCACATTCTAACAAAACATGTTTCATCTTTTCCCTAGCTTTACCGCAGCAAGCGCATGGTGTCACGCGATGGTGGCATGGTGTCAAGCACTGTGTCACTCGATGTAAAATGCGTATATACCGCCCGTGTCAAATGGTATGCCAATAAATCATCATTAACCTCATCAACAGCATCGTATCGTACCACGGGCCAAAGGATGTAACATGTGCACCGCGTAATCTCGATACCCGTGTTTACTCTCCGGTACACTTTATGGTGCCTCCTCGCAAGGTACAAACCCCTGATGCGGAAGTGAATCGCAGAGCTGCACGCACGGCTACAACCAGACAATGTAGCGTTCAGCAGACCGTTGTACAGAGAGCAGCACAAGCCGTAGCTCGACGTCGACGCCGGGCAGACAGTTCGCATCGTTATCGTGGAAACGACGCAAAGAGACTTCGTGGCAAAGACCCTCTAGCGCGTGCTGCCGAAAGTGGAGCTCCTATGAAGCCGCTGCTACAGCTTACTGTGCCGTGCTGTGTGTGACTGTGCTGCGTGTGCCGCGCAGGTCTGTGACCTTTTGGCGAAAATGCATGCTGTGGATAGGAGGCCAATATCTCTAGATAAGATCTTGAGTGCAATCACCATCAGAGCAACTGCAACATAGTGCAACGTACAGTTTTTTTTAAGCACCGAGAATATGTAAAACTTATTAAGTTATAACTCCAATCACGACGCTCTATTTTTCGAAGTGACTCACATCCTAACAGTTTCATATATGCGTATCCCGCGTATTCGCTCATATTATGGTGTCCCTTGTGGTTCTTCTGTGTGTGTTTGTATGCGCTGTGCTTTCCACCAAAGAGAAGCACCATGCGTACGTCAAAACGGACACTCCGGCACCTGTGAACTAATCAGATACAATTGTTTTTGTTGTTTGTATTCTGAAATTTAAAAGTGTTATTACTCACTTCTTTCTCTGTTCTTTGACGCTTTCTTTTTACCTGATCTACGAGTTAAGGAAAGAGGAGTATACTGGCGCCATCTAACGGCACCAACATATCCTTGCATACAATAAAAAGAAAATATACTTCTCCGTATGACCAAATGTATCGTTGCTCTCATTATTCCACATTGTATTTGAGAAAAAAAAAAGCTCATGTATGACTTTAATGTAAGGAAGGAAAGAATAAATTATAATGGCAATATTGGTAGAATAAATATGCCAGTAACTACTAAGTTAGGAAGTAAACCCTTATTACCCGCTATAGCGCTAAAATGGTGGCTCAATTGTGGCCTATGTCCGTTTCCCTGATGTCCTTTCCTATATTCGCACATTTGCAAGTTTAAGTATGGGTTACCAAGCTGTTCAAATCTACGTCATATTATGTCCTCGTGATTTTTACTAATGCCTGCAAACGGTTTCTGCGTCTCGTTGAGATATGCTCACTTCTTCTTTCTCCTTCCCTCTGCTACATTTTTTCTTGTCCTAGCGGTTTTTTTGTACTTGCGCCGCTTTGATGACGAGCTCTTGGGATCCGTGCTGCAATGGTTCTGTTTGTTCGTGCAGCGCATAGAGTTATAATCGTTCGCGCTTCTCTTCATATGGGCCTATTGAGCCGCTTTGTTTTGTTGCGTGCAAGCTTGTATAATAAAATAAACTTCTACCACGCCGGGAGACGCAACAAACGAGCAAGCGACCTTCGGTACAAGTTTGGTACCAGCAACGAGGCGGTGTACGTAGACGCGGCGCGATATGGAGGAGGGAGAAGCGCACACGCGATCGCGGTTGTAGACCGCACGGGTAAGTGCCTCGTGAGCGCCCTGGTGACCACGGGGCACACGGAGCGGCCGAAGAAGCCGTGATAGCCCTAGCACTCGCCGCGGTGCCGAACGCTGCGATCGTGATCAGCGACTCGCAGGCGGCAATCCGCGGCTTCGCGCGCGGTCGCGTCTCGCGGGGAGCGGTCCGCGTACTCCAAATTTGCGACGACGGCGACTCGTCATCGCCTTCGCAACTCCAAAATTCTGCGGTCTTCCTCCTCCGGACCCCGGCACACACCGATGTCCCCCTCGCGGGCAACGAGGCGGCCCACGCCACGGCTCGAGGTCTCACACGCCGAGCCGCCGCAGATTGTGGCCGCTGCCTCCGCCCCCGAGAGAGCGGCATCGTATCTGCCGGATCAGGACACTACGACACAAATGCAGCAATAAGAATCACAGTGGGCGTGGGGCGATCGCCTAACCACATTCAGGGAGCTCACCCAACACTACAGACTCGAAAGACGCACATTCCCGCCACCACACAATAAATTAAACATGAACGAGGCCGTAACTTTACGCTTGCTCCAGACACACACCTACGCTAGCCACGCCGTCTTACATCACTGCTACCTGGCTTTATATCCAACAGATGCGCGTAAAGCTTGCGGACAGAGAGCAACGCTGCGCCACATGCTCTGGGAATGTGCCGACAACAACGGTAATGAAACCACCTACGTTCGCGACGCATCCATAATCGCGGTCGTTGCCAGACTACGGGAAGCCTCGAGCTCGCTTTTTCTCAGACCAGCTCTGGGCCATCCGGAAAGCTAAAGGTGCCACCCGAGTCCAAGGACTTCGAGCCGCCACCTGAGGCCACCACAACAAAAACTGCCGGACCATTCTTTATTAAAGTTTCTTCTTCTTCTTCTTCTTCTTCTTCTTCCGATACCTGTACATGCTGGTGCAACGAACAGGGAATCTTTTGCGCATTCCGTAACCAGAATATGAAGTGAAGGTGAGGTAACGTGAAAATTCAAAAATAGGGACAGTGGCGTTCAATGTGACACATAAGCTAGTGTGTCCAATTGCCACCAGACAACCCAGTATCCTATGGCAACAGAGTATGCAGCAATACGCACTCATGTTCGTTCTATTATGTCTCTAATCTGTGCTTCATTAGGGAGCCTCGACACAGCCCACCGCGACCGAGGACTCTTTGTGCTTCATATTGATGATCGATTTAGGCCAGTAGTGTATCACCTGAACGGGGTATAACATTACTCGAGAACTCTTCATGGAAAACCGAATATATAATGAAATTGATGGCCGCTCAGCTTTGATGGGTCGTTATTGTTATTTTTTGTGTGCGTGATAGCATGATATGAAACAGTCGTGCGAAAAGGATGCGTGCTCACTTATGAATAGTCCTCAAATAAAAGGCGACACTCGAAAGACAACATGGATGCGCAGACATTGCGTCTACGTTTCCGTCTTTCTATCACTTTTAACTCATGAACTTTTATTCCGTCACCATGGGCCAACACACTCAGCTGCATGACATCTTCAGACGTCATGCTCATTGTAAACTTTGGCGTAGAACTTGAGCGCTTATTGCTCGCGTACAATAGATAAGATACATAGGTACGATTCTAAAGCTTATGGCAACAAAACCCAGTGTGCCGTAATAAATTCTGCAATGATATGTTTACTGTAAACCACAGTAGGTAATCAATAAGTATGTTCGAATGTATCAACCTTTCTAGTACAACCATTGGCACAACGCAGGCTTACAAGCAGCGTTAAAATAAAGAGGCTATTGATGCAATGCCTAACCCTCTGACATGTCCCTGCCTGCACTAATATTAAAAGCCATGACAAGATTACAATGGTCAGTTGAAGGCCAGGCTGGCGGTGTGGAACCGTGTTTAATGTGATACAAGTATAACGAGGTTTGAAAGGCAGAAGAGCGTGAAAACGAGTGTTGTCGTGTCGCTGCCTCTCGCCCGCGCCCTACCCCGTGAGCCAAGTGCGTGTTCACATCTATGCTTCAACTATACAGGACCGCTCTTCCTAGGATACTTGCGATACAGCACACCAGTGGTGTCCAATGCTAACAAAACTAACATTTATGTCCTACAGAGCATTCAAGGCCAAGCCCTTCGAACATGTCTAGGGCTACCTCGAAATGCTTCAACCGTGGTAACAATTGCCACCGCTAGAGACCACCCAATAATGACCTATATAGCTATCGACGCACTCCGGGCGAATGTTCGCCATATATCCAGACTCCCTGACCACCATATCGCTCGCTTGCCTGAGAAAAGACCCAAGGCACCGTTATCCAGATAAATTGCGGCTAACCGGCACTCTTTGTCTTTGAGACACTCACCCACAACAAGAACGCCATCCCATAAGTAGTGCTTTATAAATCCTCCTGTGTACCTTGCTGTTCCAGAAATAGTGAAGAAAGGTAGCCTGACCACCGCCGCTCTCAAGCAGATCACATTGGAACTTCTGCATTGTTCATACGCTAACCGAATCCATGTTTACACGGATGGTTCCGTCTCGGAAAATTCTACGGGCACCGTTGTTCTACCATCTGAATCGTTCGTCATCAAGTTTAAGACTTCATACGTAACGACATCTACAGGTTTCGAACTGGCCGCTCTTCGCGCTGCTGTCGAATACATTAAAAAAGAACCACCCAACATCATCATCATCATCATCATCATCATCAGCCTGTTTACGCCCACTGCAGGGCAAATGCCTCTCCCATACTTCTCCAACAACCCCGGTCATGTACTAATTGTGGCCATGTCGTCCCTGCAAACTTCGTAATCTCATCCGCCCACCTAACTTTCTGCCGCCCCCATCTACGCTTCCCTTCCCTTGGAATCCAGTCCGTAACCCTTAATGACCATCGGTTATCTTCCCTCCTCATTACATGTCCTGCCCATGCCCCCCACTTCTTTTTCTTGATTTCAACTAAGATGTCATTAACTCGCGTTTGTTCCCTCACCCAATCTGCTCTTTTCTTATCCCTTAACGTTACACGTATGATTCTTCTTTCCATAGCTCGTTGTGTCGTCCTCAATTTGAGTAGAACCCTTTTAGTAAGCCTCCAGGTTTCTGCCCCGTAGGTGAGTACTGGTAAGACACAGCTATTATATACTTTTCTCTTGAGGGATAATGGCAACCTGCTGTTCATGATTTGGGAATGCCTGCCAAACGCACCCCAGCCCATTCTTATTCTTCTGATTATTTCCGTCTCATGATCCGGATCCGCCGTCACTACCTGCCCTAAGTAGATGTATTCCCTTACGACTTCCAGTGCCTCGCTGCCTATTGTAAATTGCTGTTCTCTCCCGAGACTGTTAAGCATTACTTTAGTTTTCTGCAGATTAATTTTTAGACTCACTCTTCTGCTTTGCCTCTCCAGGTCAGTGAGCATGCATTGCAATTGGTCCCCTGAGTTACTAAGCAAGGCAATATCATCACCGAATCTCAAGTTACTAAGGTATTCTCCATTAACTTTTATCCCCAATTCTTCCCATTCCAGGTCTCTGAATACCTCCTGTAAACACGCTGTGAATAGCAGTGGAGCGATTGTATCTCCCTGCCTGACGCCTTTCTTTATTGGGATTTTGTTGCTTTCATTATGGAGGACTACGGTGGCTGTGGAGCCGCTATAGATATCTTTCAGTATTTTTACATATGGCTCGTCTACACCCTGGTTCCGTAATGCCTCCATGACTGCTGAGGTTTCGACAGAATCAAACGCTTCCTCGTAATCAATGAAAGCTATATATAAGGGTTGGTTATATTCCGCACATTTCTCTATCACCTGATTGATAGTGTGAATATGGTCAATTGTTGAGTAGCCTTTACGGAATCCTGCCTGGTCCTTTGCTTGACAGAACCCAACACCCAACAAATGGGCAATATTGTGTGACTCGAAAGGAGCCCTCCAGAGCTTGCGAAGTTTACGACGTGGCATTTAAGAACAGCTGGTGTCACAAATCAACGAAACCTGCCATTGCGCTTCTGAATGAGGACATGATATCATATTTCAGTGGCTGCCGGGATATTGTGGCATCATTGGTAATCAACTCGCCGATGTCGCTGCCCGACGTGCCCAGGCTGGCTCGCCGACACTCCTTATACCTTTATCGAGAGTCGACGCTGCGAGAGAGCTTCGTAGTCTCGCTCGTACCATCACGTTAGGTTACTGGCATACACCACAGAAATCTAAGTGTCGTTTATACAGCCTCGACCCATCACTGAAACTTAAATTACGAGGGAACCTTCCACGACGTACCGCAACACTACTGTGTCGGCTGTGGGTAGGAGTAGCATTCACCAACTCCTACAGCTATCGTATTGGAATGGCGGATTCACCAGTGTGCGCCAAGTTTCACCAATGTGCGCTAAGTGTGAAGAGACCATCAGTCACCTTCTGTGCCAGTGTTCTCGCTTCGATAATCAACGTGAGACTCTCCAGTGTGCCTTAAATAGACTGGATGACAGGCCATTTACAGAAGCGAAGATCTTGGGAGCCTGGCCTCACAGTTCATTAGCCCAGGAAGCAGTTCGAGCGCTTTTTGACCACCTGAGGGCAACAGACTTGAGTGCCCGACTATAGGCATCCTACACCTAAGTTCTCTCTCTCTCTCTCACTCCCCATTCCCCTCCCCACGTGTAGGGTAGCAAACTGGACCCAGTCTGGTTAACCTCCCTGCCTTTCCTTCTTCCCTTCTCTCTCTCTCTCAAATAAAACAAGGGAGACTTCACGCGAAAGAGGGACGCTGAATATCGGCACGTTGATCTGCTGCAGCTGCTATCACAACTGAGATCCAGTCTCTCCTTCCAACTTTTCTCCCGTCATGCCGAAGCCCAAATCCGTATAACGAGTATGCTCCTTGCAGCGTAGTATCCTCCGTTTGTGTGTGCGAGTCAGTGAAAATGATGGTGTCACGGAAAGCTTCAAGACCGGTTTCCTGCTTATGTCACGCAAAAACCACTCTAACCTTTGTCCTTAAGCCTCTATTTCCGTGGGAAGCTTTGTATGGCTAAAATCCCGGGATTCCTTGGCGTTCGTCGACAGAAAACTATCATCAATGGCTCATACCCCATAAGCCAGCAAAAAAATGCAATGGCTCATAGCCCTGTAAGGCAGAGGCTACACGCTCTCA
The DNA here is from genome assembly GCF_050947875.1 of Dermacentor variabilis. Lineage (NCBI taxonomy): Eukaryota > Metazoa > Arthropoda > Arachnida > Ixodida > Ixodidae > Dermacentor > Dermacentor variabilis. The sequence continues at coordinate 19,376,476 of NC_134572.1, read as the reverse complement.
GCAAAGTGAAGCGAACAGTGCTTATATTCCTTGGAATCACGCGTACAACATACAGAGCAGCATACGTTTCAATAACGACCAAGCTCAAAACAAGCATTCGAACCACATAACTAATGATAAAGCGCAAGATAGCAATGTGAAGCACGTAGCGTTCCCAGCATACGCTTCCCGGCAAATGCTGCTGTTGCGCTAGCTGCCGCGGCGACGGCAGCTTGCGACGTGAGGTGGGACGTCCATAGCCTTTGGTATATAAAATAACCAGCCTGGCAACTGATCGCAATTTTGTTGCAGCACAGCTATGGGCCGGGGGGGGGGTGTTAAACTTACTACTCCCATACCTACCGTTACTATAGAATAGCACTACTACCTATGCTCTAAAGCCATAAAGCATTGAATATGTCCCTCAGTAGTTGTTGCGGTGGTTTCAACAGCTTCTCTGGACATCCCATTTTCCAGGGCCGGGATGGCGATATTTTAGCACTCTTTTCAGAACAAATAGAAAGGCTGATCAACATAACTTTCTTGGCTTTGTTATCCTGCTCGATAATACGATGTCCTCATTGGACATATATATCATTTTTCGGAAATTTAAAAACAGAATCCGAAATACAATTTTTGCTTACGAGGGTAGTGCAGACGGTTTGCAACACACGCGGATGAAGAAGTGAGCCTTCGTTTTAGAAGTTTACCGCGAAAGAGGAATCAATTCACTGAACATCACGTTATTATGCGCGAGCATAAAGACCCCTCTACACTTTTCACACGCGTAAACAACTCATGTACTTCTACCCTCCCTCCCGCCCACTCAACACGTTACACTTCTTATGCAGTACTTATTAAAACAAAGTACCATTTTGCACATGCAATAGGGGCAAATTATTATACGCGCACTGGAGTAATATAAGCAGCGTGAAGGAGGGTATGGACGATGTGGAGAGATTTAGAGACACTTGCGAATATGTGTGGCAACGTAACGACAAATATAGGCCTTAAGTTTAGCACAGAGAAACCAGAAATTACGATCTTCAATGAAGAGAGGAAAAATTACGTGGTGTGAACTCAACAGCAAGTCATACCCATAGTCAAGTAACAAATACTTTGGCGTATACATAAACTAAAGAAAGACTTACACAAGCACCCACCAAGATTACCAAGGTAATTGTAGGTTTTGGGATGTCCACTGGCTCGCCAGTGAATTGATGGTAGGCCTACACTACATCTATCCTGCTTAATATTGTCGTTCCAGCTACGTTGTCGTTCCAGCTACGTAGCGAAGTGATGAATGTGAGGGAGTTGATAGCGATCCAGGGCGGTGCGCACGTTGAGCGCACGGTAGTTGCCGAACGCAAAACCCCTGTGTCACGCTTTGGTACCACGTGGAAAGCAGAACACCAACTACTCTAGGGAGGACGGATGATGTCTAATTGCTGCATGTGGTCGAACTCTCTCCTTGCGATGGCGAGGTGGTGACCAGCGGTGCTTCTGGGTCGGCAGAACACTGGGGGGCCTGCAGGGACCACATGATGAGTGACGTTTTGGTGTACTGGCAGCTCAAGATTGGAAGCTTTCATGATGGCTGGGAAGTCTGACAGAATAGAGGCGAACGCAGATGATGGTATCTGTAGTAACGTTCAACTGGTTGAAGTCACAGCGGTGAATATGCCTTGTATAGACATCCTAGTCATCATGTCCACGAGGCGACGAGAGCAAAGTTCCACACTAGTAAGGGTGAAGTAGGTCAGAAAATCGACATCCAATATGTCTATGCGTACGCCTGCAACAATGAACACTCATCGGAAGGTGCGTCGGAGACTCAAGTCAGTGGTAAGAGAGCGCTGGCCAAATGTGTTGATAGAAGAGCTGTTGGCTGCTTGAAGGGGCACGGTTTCTTGGGCATGCACGCTGCCGGTCTAGTCTTGCCACGCGAACGACGCTCACCTGTACCTGTGACGTAGAACAGGCTACTTATTGTATGGCATGAGTCACCGGCCGCCATCATATGACTGCGGCATGTTTCCCTGCTATATGGAAGGGGAATGGCACCGACGCGCGCTGGCACCGAATTTGTTGTGATAGCAGCAGCATGCGCCGCGGTGAGCGCCAGAACGGGAGCTGTATCGAGAAGGGAATCTGGAACGGCAATCGCGGTCCCGCTGACGACGGTAGGATGATGACCGCAGTGCAGTAATCGTCTCAACAAGTTCGGCAATCATTTGCTCAAGGCGAGACTGCCGACCTTCGGGGTGCTACAGCGGAACGGGCATTATTACCACAGTACCAGCAACGTGGTCGGTCAGCTCTGCAAGATTGTCGAAGGACATGTCCTCTGGTGAAATCGCCAAGATGAACCTGAAATTCTGTGGCAGGCGCTGAAGGATCAGTTCACGCAGCAGCGGGCTGTTTGCTTCCAGCCTACAGTCACCGAGGAGCCACCGCATACGACGTAGAAGTTCTGACGGTGTATGGTCGCCTAGTTTCTTTCCGTTTAGAAGCTGCTGGAGGCGCCTGTGCACAAACACGGTCTTGCATTGCAGCACCGTCGTTTTCAAGTGGTCATAGGAGTGGTGTCGTAAGCTGCGTCCACATCGTCTTGGAACTCCTACACCACTTCTGAAGGGAGTGCCGAGACAGCGTGGAGGAAGCTCACATGGTTGAAGGTAACGCGCCGACGGTCGAAGAGGGCCTCTACATCAATAAACCAGGCTGCAAAATTTTGTGGCCGAAGGGACGCAAGAGAATCTGCACCACGGTGAGGCTCTCTGCGCGGGTCTTCGGTCTCTCGTTCGTGGCTTCATCCATGAGGTCATGCTTGCCATGCAGTCACATCCGGGTTACCACATTATAGGGAGCGAGATAAAGGTCATTACAATAATGAGTGAGTCGGCTAGCAAAAGATAGGACCGTTCGGACCGATAGCGGCGGCGACGGCGGCGGTCCCTCAGCGGCAGCAGCAGCAGCAGCAGCAGCAGCAGCAGCAGAAGAAGAAGAAGAAGAAGAAGAAGATGATGATGATGATGATGATGATGATGATGATTGCCTCATATTATGGCTCATACCCACACTGGGGGATTGGCAAAGAATTGTGTGCTGCAACATTTACTTAATCTTTTTGAAGTATTACATATTCGATTAAAATAAAAAAGAGAGCATCTTATAACAAACAAATTAAAGAAAGAGATTCAAAAAGTTATTGTATTGTATTATTGTATTGTATTATTGTATTGTATTGTTATTGTATTGTTATTGTATTATCTTATTGTATACAACCGCTGTTATATAAGGCGCAAACGGAATTAAACACGTTCCTGTGGCTGAAACCTCTAACTGACGCACTGAAGGATCGTATTATTTCTGATGATAAGATTAACCCTAATTTAGCAAAGCGCAATTTCTAGAAGTCTTTTGTTAACAATGTGTATCGGCGACATAACAAAAAATAGTGATCTAGGGATTCTCTTTCTTGGCAGTAAGCACACAGAGGCGATAACGCAGCATGAGGCACGAAACAAACGCGCCGGACCGCGCCAATTATAAAAGGCGGCCGAGGAAAATGACAATCAATCAATCAATCAATCAATCAATCAATCAATCAATCAATCAATTTTCTTTACCAGAAACAAAAGGAACTGGAGGGACACCTGGGCAAAAAAGCTGTCGCAGCGGCTTTACGGAGGCCGAGAGTCCCTTACATGGCTGCTAGACTAGTATCTCACGACAAAATTTTATTCTTGGCCAATAGGCCAGAGTGGGTACGGGCCAGTAGATCACAATGATCTACATCTGCATCGACAAAATTGTATCATACATTTAACAGTCAACAACGCCTATACTCATTTCATACTAGGACCAGCGAGGCGAAAACATAACCAGCACAGTTTCTAGAACGAGCCAGCGAACTCTGGCGAGATAAGCGCGTTAACACCAAATGCCAGTGCACCCCAGCGTCATAGCAGTGAAACCAGTGCCTCGTCAAGTGTGACACAGCTCTTATCCAGCGATCTCACCGGTGTCCCAGTGAGTCCTAGCGAGCGCTAGCGTCGCCATTGCGATACAGTCTCCAAAAAACGAGCTGGAACGGAACTGCAGCGCATTGGAAGATGCTGGTTGTTACGCAATAGCGTGAAGGGCCCCGTATCGCAGAAAAATGCACCTGGTGTGCCCATATAACTGCTATCGCAATAAATCCGGCGTTGGCGTCAGCGTCGGAGCCGGTGGAGTTGTCCGTGAGCAGAAAGTTCCGAATATATTAAGGTATATGCATATACAACCCCTCGCTACATAACATGCAGTATATGCGGGTTATATTGCCTCACCATTCTATCACGAAAGTTGCTCATACATTGTCTTGCACTCTCGACAAATTTATTCCTCTGGATTTTGAGAATAACAGCCCAGAAACAAACGTCGTGAGACAAAACACCGACAGAGCGTGTCTTTTACGTTAAATCTCCTCAGACTTAAAAACTTTAAGTGCAGAACAATAACAGAAACCTGAAAATGATGTAATCTTTTTGGCGAGGTTGTGCATAACCTCTTGGATCAACCCACGCGAGAGGCGTATTTTTACCTGAAAGCTCGCCTTCGTACATGGCATTCGCCGCCATCGTTTTCCGGGAAACATTACGATTCTAAGCAGCATTGCCGGGCAGCATGAGAAGCAGTTAGGGATCTTTTAATATTATCGCGTTCCACTCTTAAAAGCGAATCTTAAGCGCCATCCAAAATTGTTGCGATAGGGGTACAAGTATAGTTTCTCAGCGACGCAAGTCACTGTTTCTGTCCGTCCTTTCTCTTACGCCGACGTCTATAGCATGAAGTCATTGTCGTGAGACCATCTCCTCATCCTCAATTGCACTCTTGCTGGATGTTGAAGGAAAACAATGTTTAGCCCACCATTGCCTGGTTGAGAGTTAAACTCACACTCTTGTTGCAATGTGCAGATAGCCGGACGAAATAATCACTTCATTATTCAAAACTTGCAACTTGTGCTCCACATTTTGATGAGTTACACGAGTGTTTGCTATTTTGTCGAGGGCTTCTCCACGAAGTGTATATGTCGAATGACTGGTGTAATTAAGTAAGATAACGTGAGGGGAATTTGCGCGCCATGCTGACAATAAAGCAGTTCTATGAAACATTCGTCGCCATTCAGTATAATATGAAAAAGTCTGCATTCCTACTTTATTTCAGTATGTATGTGTCACTGAAATCACTTAATGTGATGGTTCACGAAGTCGCTTTATATAACTATTTTCCATCTTTACATATTTACTATTATTGCCTGAATTCGTGGAAACTATATTATCCGCAACGGAAGCGTACTTTGGTAACGAGTTTTACGCCACAGGTTCATATTACTGCTTACAGTTCTGCGCACGATTATTCTTTAAGAATAATCTTTAAATTAACATTAAGCTGTTTATTAGTGCTTCATTGAAGCGTAGTGAAAACAAAAGCTCTGCCGCTAAGCTGTTGCTAATGAAGGCTTTCGTTTGTAACAAGGACAAAATAGAACCTTTAATCACAAAAGAAAATGTATAATAATGCAAAAGACTCGAAATATTGCGCGATGAAACGGGCGTTAAAGATTCCAGCGCTTTTAATCCATTAATAATGAAATTGGATTTTGAGTAACGAAAAGCGGCGACATTTGCTCTCGGTCATTTGCTTTCTGCTATTGAAAAAATCTTTTCATTCGGGTGTTTCTTTGTTTAATTATGCGAGTGAAGATGGACTGATGAATGTTCATAAATGCTCATTTTTTATTATTCACAATAAGTTTCTTCTAAAAAGTGAGTATAGCTAGTTTCGGCCCTTAAGCTACTGTGTTTGCTCGAAGTGGGGAACATTACGAGCAGGATGAAATAAACGTTCACTTACGTTTTATTTTACCATTCATTACTAAAGCCTCAATAACCCAGGTTTCATTATTTACATATTAAAACGCGGGAGTGAAGGGGCTAATTAAGCCATGGCTATGCACAACGAAAAAAACACACTTCATCAGAACCAATCTCACAGCGACTGTCGACTGTAATGCGATTATCGTCGAAGCTACGTAGCGACACAACGTATTGCCTTTTCTGAAACGCGTCGTGTATGAGGCTTGTGCTATCAATCGGTTGAAAAGATGGTTTTGGGGCTGGCGTACAGCAACCATCTGACTATAGGCTGCTTGCTGGTTTTGAACGTCACTTTATCCACATGCTGTGGAAAACTACTCATAGATAATCTAGAGAGTTAAGAATCCCATACAAATAAGACGTCTCTAGAACAGTCTCTGCCGACGCAAGCTCATCCTTTGGCGCACAAAACCACTTGAGCGCTGTAAGAGGCAAACCGTTAGCGTACAAGGATTCCTCACCGGCGAACGAGGACTGTCGAAGGAATCGGAGCCGTCATGATGCGGGGCGTTGGCAGAAGAAAGGGACTGGTCACTTCAAGCCTTCAACTCCAACTCCTGTACATTGAGACGGAAACTTGACACTTGTCCAGCTTCACCAGGCTGTGTCCACCGCCGAACTTCTCTTCCCGCTCCTCTTCCCTTCACCTCCCGCCCACGTCTCCTTTTTAGAGCGCAGCTCTTAAGCGCCCGTTCCTACAGCGAGTGTCGGCGTTGTCCCTCGGCGACCTCGTAACCGAGCGAACGAGCACAGCAAAAGGATGGAAAAGCGAATGCGGAGCACGGATGAAAGACGGCGACAGCGAAAGGAGTGCTAGGAGAAAAGAGGAGAAGGAGGGTATGGCGAAAGCGTGCGAATAAAATTGTAGTGCCACGCACGATGGGCTTTACGACTACGATGGCTAGGAGGTGGCGTCAGAGTAGCGCGCGTCGTCTGTATGGAAACAAAGCGCGGCATGAGTGGAGTTCTGTCTATGGCTGCTGCTGCTGTGAATTGCACCCGCGCGTCACGATTAGCGAAGCAGTCGCGCCACACTTCGCGCCGTTTAGAGCGTGCCGCACGAGACAGGTTGTCAGCGCCAGCCAATCTATCGCGAAATGAAAGCACGTATTGGGGGCGAGCTACCACTGGAAAAGCTGGCGCCACCGTCGGCGTGACGTGGCATGAGGGATCACGTGGACACAGCAGCCACGTCGGCTGCTTCGGAAGCGCCGAACCGAGCTGAAAACGAAAGTCTAAAGTCCCAATTGCGCTGCTGTTCTGGTTAAGTGGCGAGGTTTTACTGCCTTGGATGTCTGCTTGACAGCATTTGAACGTACTGTAATAGGTAGTGGCTGCCTTTGGAGGTGTGCAACATGGTAGGCTACTGCTCGGTGCCGCAGTGCCAGACGTACGCAACAGAGCCTGATGTCAGCCTTATTCACACGTAGCCGCAGGACAAGGAGCTGCGTGAAGCTTGGCTCACGAAACTTAGAACCGGCAGACAGCCATAGGCTAGAACTCGGGTATGCAGCAAGCACGGACGCGATGAACATTTCTGCTACGGCGTTCGGACTGCGATGTTAGGTGAGTAGCAGAAAACGCGTACTGAGACACTCGCCCGCGCCTGCTGCCTGGCTAATGTCATGTCGGTTTGGTCTATGAACTTGTCGATACTAGACACTGGCAAGTTCACTGGAACGGAAAGGGAGAGGTAAGACGCACATTAAAAAATAAAGGCATGGCATATTGTCATGTTTGCGTTATGAATTAATGCACTGGATTACAAAAAAGAAGCAGGTGGGAATCGCACGTCGAGAAGACCGATAAACATTCAGTGCGACGCAACTTGTAAAATAATATTGAAATTTCTGAGAATTTAGAAGACAAACGAAGATTGAATCGTCGTGACAGCACATCACAGTCGCCGTAGACGTCGAAGTCTCCATAACGAAATCATTTTTGAACAGTTCTGATAGCGTCCACGCAACAATGGTTGCTAGTGTACTTTCAAGTGCTAATATGCTGCGGCCTAAAGCTCACGGCACCGTGCGAAAACGAGCTCCCAGCGAAAGCAAAACGTTGTGCGCAGACATGCATGCAGACGTGCAGTCGGTCGCTGTGAACCCGTGTGATCGCTGCATTGAGGCTTCATTCTGTTATGCTAGTTTTGGATATACAGACAGCGCACTATAAGAACATATTTCACATAGTTTACTTCAGCGTTTGCCTACCTTTCACACAAGAAGCCAGCTCGGGAGACTCCATCGCGGCGACCGTGCGCAGTGGCGTTCACTGTACGTATTTGGTAAAGAGATAGCATCAGTAAACGATCTTGTGCTTTCAGTTTGCCCAATATTATTATATCGACAGTGAAAAACTTCCTTTGTTTTTGAGAGTACTTACATAAATTTAGTCCAGGAGGGCTGCCGCGTGGTGTTTTTATTGAGCGCCGTAAGCTAAACATGTGAGGAGCGCGCCGCGTGATCCTTCATACTACGCAAGGAAGGCGCTTTCGACAGATGGTGACTCCGTAAGTCCTCGCCCCCAATACAACAGCGCTGAAACTTCGCACTAGGGAGTATCGTAATCATCGCTGTGATTTTTCATTCCTTAACCTCGCCTATCGCACCCTTTGCACGTGCATTGCCGTCATCGTGGTTGCTTACTGGCGCATCGCACATGGACACCACCTGTATTTTACTTGCACCTCACGGACACGTTGCGCCATCTCTAATGGCGCCGCCGCGAAGCCCAGTAGAAATCCTTTGCGTGGTCTATCTGACTGGACAGGTTGCGCGCCAATGCGATCGAGCCTTGTACTGCGGCCCGGCTCCTCTCTTGCGCATAGATGGACGGATGGATGGATGGATGTTGTGAGCGTCCCCTTTGGAACGGGGTGGTACAATGCGCCACCAAATTCTTGCTTTTATACTGCGTAATGTCCTACCTATGTTCAAAAAAGAAAAAGAAGACAAAAACCACGGTGAACTCCCAGAATCAAATTTTCTGACCCCCTATTGCGAACTTTGCTTTTGTACGTCTCCGTTTTTTGTCGTTTCTCTACTTTTCTTCCACCAATCTTCCAATCACCTCTTACTAATCTCTATTGCGGACACGTTTACTTTGCCTATGCCTATGGATACGCTGCGCCATCTAGCGGTGCTGGCGACAAGTGACTGTGACCTCCGACATTCGTGGTGTCAAGGTGCGTGGGAACGTTGCGAATTCTTACCTCGCTGGTCGCATAACCATGACAGATACCCCGTGACACAAGTGTTGGCGTGAAAGAGGTTCTTCAAACAGCGGCACAATGCAGTACATTCGGGGAGCAGCTTGCTATAGCTTCGGGCTCCTTTACATGAGGAACGCGGCCATATGACGTACGTTTGATCCCGCCCAGCACGGGAGCAATTTTAAAGGGTGTTAATGTCATCAGCATTTTACGCCTACTTTCGGGCTTTAGAGTCTATCTATCTATCTATGTATCCATCCATCCATTCAAGATCATGGCATTTTACCCTGGCCATCAGAGAATGGGAACGCGAGGGAACGTCGTCTGTAATAATTTTAGACTCGCAAGAGACGCGTGCCGCCTAATTACGGCGGGTCGCGTGCCCGCAGCCGCGGCGCGACTGCTCAAACCCCCGCCAACCTACCACCACCGCTTGATCTGGTACCCGGGCCACACCGGATCAGAGGGCCGACGCGCTATAGCTCGCGAACTTTGTAACCGAGCAGCGGCGGACGGTCCCTCCCCGTCGGCCGCGATTAATATCCATTTCGCGCTACAGAAATTCTAGAAGGCCCACACTCCACCACAATACGTGGGGGTGTGAGAGGAAACACGGTTGGTTGGTAATAACTTCATTGAATTGCCAGGCAGGTTTTTGGCGACCCGGGCTCAGGTCTCTCATGACGGGACGTCGAGATCTTGTCTCAGCCCTGCCTCGCGGGCCTGCTGGACGGCCCAGAGTTGGTCGCCGAGGTTGGAGCTGCGCAGAGCGGCGGCCCACCTGAGCAATAGGGTCTCGAAGTTTAACTCGTTTGCGCGTTGGGCGTTACATTCCCATAGCATGTGTTTGAGTGTAGCTGTGTCCTGTTTGCATATTTTGCATGTGTCTTGTTTGTGTACTTCGGGGAATATCCGTTTGAGGTGAAACGGGTTAGGAAAGGTATTTCTTTGTAGTTGGCGTGGGGCCACTGCTTGTGCCCTGTTTAAGTCTTTGTGTGGTGGTGGGAATGTTATTCTGGCTTAATGGTACATCTTTGTGATGTCGTTGTATCTGGTCAGCTCGTCTCGTTCGGCACGGGGGTCTTCACGAGAGGCCGGCCGGACACTGTCCGTCAGCTCTCATGCTCTGTGGTGGGCTACCTTATTGAGTTTGTGGGATGCCTCGTTGCCCGTTTTGACGTGGGCGGGGAACCATATGATTAGACTCGGATGGTCCTTGGGGGTGCGTCTTCTCTTAAGGATGTTGTTGGCTTTGAGTGAAATCCGTCCTTTGGCAAAGTTTCTCACCGCCGCCTGGGAGTCGCTCAGGACGGTGTTGCAGTCCGGATTCGAGAGGGCCAGGACAATGGCTACCTCTTCGGCTTCCTCTTGATGTTGGGCTTCGACGCTATAAGCTTTGTCGGTATTGGAGTTGGCGTCTATTACTGCTACAGTGAAGCGGCGGCCCGTCGGGGTGTTCCTCGGCGTCGACGAAGCGTGCGTCGGTTTCCGTGCCGTACGATCGTAGGAGGGCTTTGGCTCTTGCTAGTCTGCGATCTTTATTGAAGTCCGGGTGGTCATTCCAGGGGATGACTGCAACGTGTAAGGTTTCTCGGACTTTCTTGGGTATTTGCGCTTTGTGTCCATATTGGTTGTGGTACGTGATGCCCAGTCGTTCGAGGATGTATCGGCCCGTGTAGATCTTTGCGAGTATTTCGAGCTGAGGTATGCGTTGTGCTTCGACGATCTCCTCGAGTGTGTTGTACAGTCCTAACTGGAGGAGGAGCTCCGTAGCGGCGCAGACCGGGAGGCCGAGGGCAATCTTGAACGTTCTTCGGATGAGGACGTTAATCTTGTTTCTTTCGCTACTTGACCGGTTGTGGAAGGCCGCCACGTAGGCGATATGGCTGATGGCGAAAGGATGGATGAGTCTGATGGCGCTTTCCTCTTTCATGCCTTTTCTTCTGTTTGTGATCCGTCGCATCAGACGCATGGTGTTGTCTACCCTGGTCATTAGTTTGTTGACGGTCCCAGTGTTAACTCCGTCTCGATGATCATGCCTGGGACCGTGATCTCGCGTATTTTTGGGATTTCGCTCCCGTCTTGTGTGTGGATTTTGATTTCTTCGTGTTGTGGCAGTCCGCCGTATCCCTTGGGCGATCTGTCTTTTAGGGTGGAGTGGTATAGCAGGAGTTCCGACTGGCCGGGGGAGCATCGTAGGCTCGCCCCCGCTAAAAACCCCTCTACATTGCGGACGGATTCTTGAAGTTTGGTCTCTATCTTGCCGTCGCTTCCGTTACTGGTCTGGACCGCGATGTCGTCCGCGTAAATGGTGTGGTGGACACCGTCAACTTCTTGTAACTTGAGCGGGAGGTCGAGCATCTCGAGATTGAACGGGTAACCCGGCAGTCTCGATAATTACCTAGGTAAACCAGTAACCCCCCGTATGAAGCAATGGGAGGTATAGCTCGACAGCTCGGATCGAGAGCTGCGAGTGGCGCTTCTGAACCAAGTCTGGCGGGCAGCCGAGGCCAGTAGAGCCCAGGACCTGGGGCCCCGCCCATATGATCTTCAAGATCATCTTACTTTCTCAGTAAACGTTTTCATCATCATCATCCTCTTACGGCGACCCAGTGACCCAAGTTGTCTAGCAGATCACGCTACTAGATATGCGCTTGTAGTCGTGATGCCGTCGTGCACATTTCATCGTCTTCATTCTGGCTTCGTCATCTGACACTCGTAATACTTTCGTCGTTCCGCCTTTTACGCCGACTCAGATGACCAAGTTGTCCAAAAGCTTGGGCCAATAGGTGGTGAGATCACACCATCACTCATGGTGTGATGCCGTCGGGGTGGATGCATCATCATCACTCCAGCTTCGTCATCTAACTCATGGCATGTCATCGTCGTCATGCCATCGTCGTCATGCAACCATTTTGTATTTGTTGTCATACTATCCTTGTGATGCCATTGTGGACATTACATCGCTGTCATTCTGTCTTCGTCATATTAATCTGGTCATTCCGTCGTAGTCACGCATTTTAAAGCGGATCCAGTGCGCTAAGTTGTCTAATAGCTTGGGCCGCTAAGTATGCTCGTGGTTGTGATGTCGTCGCTGTCGTTGCATCGTCGTCATTCGGGCTTCGCCATCTGACTCTAGTCATGCCGCCATCGACACGTCATTGTCGTCATACCTTCGTGGTAATCACGCTGTCCTCACACCAGTATCCTGTCATCGTCATCATCACGTTGTATTCATAGAGTCGTCGACATGTATTCGCTGTGATACCATCCTCGTGACGCCATCATGGTCGTTCCATCATCGTCATTGTAACTTTGTCGTCCCACCATCGTCACGCCATCGTCATCAAACAGTCCTCGTCATACCATTGCCGTAGTGCCGTCGTCGTCACGCTACTGTCGTCATGGAGCCTTCGTCATACCGTCACAGTCTCGCTCTCGTCAACATCCACTCCTTACCATCCCTTCGCCTGATGCCATCGTCGTCATGCTGTCGTCGTCATACCGTCGCTATCATTTCAGAATCGTCTCATTGTCGTCATGCCGTAAAGTTATAGCGCCTTAACTGCTCTATCGACGTCATTTTTCCTTCGTCCTTCAATAGAGCTCATTGCGTTGCCGTGATATAGCCGTCGTCATGGCGTCGTACTCTTGATTGACCCTCACAAGCGAATGCTATAGCAACGTGGGCCTATACCGTAGAACAGTGTATGCACATGTAGCCAAAGCAACGGAAGTCTCAGAATAACCACTACGAATTTTAAGGTAATTGCGTCTGAAGCAATACGATGTGTCGCTACATTGTATGAATGCTAATCGCACTACTGTCGACAGTATGAAGATGGGTTTGCACAATGCTCACCCTACCAGCGACGGTCAAGAATGGGCACGGCGCTCCTCCACTCCGCAACGCACAGAGGCGCTAAGGCAGGGTTCGTCGACTCTCCGACACGGCACAGAGAAGGCTTCAGAGTCAGATCGCCAATAAGCACGGATTTATTAACTCAAGAAGTAGCATAGTGCGACAGTCATGGCGCTTATACGGGCAAAGGCTCACCGCAAGACCCATGAAGTACGCGCACCTGCTACGCTAAGGCTGACCAGGTAGTGGTCCACCGAGAGCGAGAACGAGAAGTCGCGGCAGCAAAAGTCCTACGTAACCAACTCGTTACTGGCCTGTGAGCACCTGCAGAGAATAAAGAACTGGCATCTGCCGCGGCGGTGAAGCGCTCCGCGGAAGAGAGCTCGGGTGGAGAGGACGCCCGAGGGCCACCGCTCGGGCGGCCAATCAGGGCGCGTCTCGGTGATGTTTGCTTGCGCGGTGACTTCACCCTGGGACGGAGAAGCATGGTTTGCGCGGGAAATTAGCTCCGGCGCTCGAGCCGTGTCCGCCATGTTGCCGTTACAGGCGCGGTTCCCGGAGATCGAGCTGTACACAATACACGAGCTGGGGGACGAGACGCGGCAAGGCAGCTCGATCCCCACAACAGCCATCGTGAGAAAAGTTAAGCGAGATTTTTCTTTATGTAGAAAAAATAGGGGGAAGCGGTTAGATGGCCAGATGGTTGCAGATGAAAAACTGCGTGAAGTAGCCCAATGATTCTAGACCCATTAAACGTACCGAAACTACACGCCGCTTTTTGACATATTTGATACCAAGAGAGAGAAAAAAGTTCACAGTCACTTAACATGCGCCAAACAGGATGAAGGCGAAAGCCTGCGCGCTCACGAGACATTCAGTAAATTACTTGGCATTCTCATTCGAATACGTTGTTACCTCCTATAACTTGTTTTCTCCCACCAAAGGTTGTGGGTTCGACAGCCTTAATTAACTCTCTCCTAATTAACTGTACCTTAATAACTTTGCCCTAATTAACACCAAAGGTCACGGTTTAAACTCCCACCAAACGTCGAGGGTTCGACTCCCATCAGAGGTCGCCTGTTTGAATGCCTTAATTAACTCCATCTTAATTAAGGCAGAGTTAATAATGGTATAGTAGAGCAGGGCTGAGTCTCCTTTCCGTGGAGGAAGGTCTCAATTGGCAATGACCAGTGCAACGCACGCCCATGTTCGAAAATAGCGAGATGGGTGCGACGTGACGTGTGCAATCACGCATGCACTAGGCACGCCTTTAAAAGTACGCCACAACCGTGGAGCAGCTGTCGCTTGAGGGAAGTGTGCTCGTCTCGCGCATCTGAGGCCCGGGTATGATTCCCACCCATACCTAAATGTAGCAATTTTTTTTGAGAGCCTCACATTTACATTGTTTACAGGAACCTCTCTGATAAATGTGACGTCGATCCGATACTTTTTGACGTGTTATTACTATTTGCGGCGTCGGCCATTTTTCGTCACGGCGCAGTTTCACCAAGGTCACTCGCCCACATAGACCCCTAAGGCTTTCGCCTTAATAAAAAAAGAGAAAGTTTTCATACCAAAGTCTGCCATATAATACATCAGCCTTCTATGCTGTTTTATGCCCCACCGCGGCGCAGAATTAAGTAGAACGTTGGCCTCCCTTCTGAATGATGCCTATGGCATCCTTTACTCCTTATGAAATATTCAGGGGACAGAATTCTCAAATCTCGAATTTTTCATAGCTGCCTTATTGGCTTTGCAGAGCGCCAGATATAGTAATGTTGAAGTGGTAATTCTGCGCACAGACAACGGATACTGGCGAACGCTGTTATATAGCTGCGGAATGGGTATGGCAAGTCATTGTATCTAAGCGTGTGTAAAGGTTTGTGTTATCAAATGACCGCAGTAGGAAAGAAAACGCAGAAGTGAAATAAATAAAAACAAGTCACTCAGCCGTAACATCTCTGTAGGGAAACAAAAGAAAGTAAGTAGACAGGAATGTAAACGAGAAAAATGTCTGGTCACTTCTCCGCGTGGAGAGGGCAACAGCGGAATAACAAGGAGAGAGAGAGAGAGAGAGAGAGAGTGGAAGGTGGTGAATCTCTGCCCGTGCGTGGACAGAATCACGCAGGAAAAGTGCTCGCACTAGCCAGTCGCTTTTAAAAACAAAAATAAAAGTGCCTTCACTGCCTTCCCAGCCGATGATAGATGCGGACAGTGTTACAGCAGTGTCTGTATTGTCAGTGGACAATCCTCTAGTCGCCGCAATGCATTCGAGAGTGATTGTTTTTGTTTGTCTAATCAAGGACAGTGGTAGAACAGGTGGTCTCAGGCAACTCCCAGCCACAACCGACGCAGAATCAGAAGATACAACAACCATTTCAGGCTCAGCGCAAGAGAAAATTGAAATGCCTGCCTACTGTTTTTTTTTTCTCGCTTGAACGGCACGAAACATCAATGAATAGAAGGAGCGTGAGAGAGGTACATTATGTAAGATTAGAAACGGAACACTAGTTTCTGAGCAGGATAATACAACTCTTAATATATCGTAACCTGTCTTTGGATACGGCAATTGCTCCTTTTTTTTCGTTTTCGTCGCTCTGAAAGAGGTAATATTATTCTTCATCCGCATTGCAAAGCAGCGTCGTAAATGTTGAGAACAACGAGGACTGGAAGGTATTAACAAGTTAGAAAGGAGTCTCCCCCAACTTATGTATCTTATCTGAAAGGAATAAGTTCCGCTATAAAATTGGAAAAAAAAAAAGCAAACAGTTCTCAGGAAAGGGAAAGTAAGGGAAAGCTATAGCTACACCTTGTGAATCATTGTGAGTCGGGCGTATAAATGCTGTCGCGCAGCTCCCTGTTGCCGGCCAGCGCGATGTGGTCTGCGCAATGTCACTTCTCCAAGAGAGAGAAAGGATGCAGAGAAAGGCAGGGAGGTTAACGATAGAGGTTGTTCCGGTTGGCTACCCTGCACGGAAGGAAGAGGACAAAAACAGAAAGAGAGCGGAATAGAGAGAGAGAGAGAGAGAGAGAGAGAGACGAGTACAAAGAAACAGCGCGCCCTATAGAGCCATAGAGGACAGCGTTCTTGAAGTCTATCGTGAAGGCCCGTAGACCGCAGGAATCTTAGTAGTGCGAATAAAGCCTTCTCTGCGGATTTTCTTTGGGAGCACTGGCCTAGAGCTTTCAGTTTCTAATGAAATAATGAATTCTGTTTTCTTTATTTCTTTACTTTAAACACCATCAAGGCCATGGCATTAAATAGGGAAGGGGTTATAGAGTAGTAAAATAAAACAAGAAAACAAAGAAGTACAATGAGTTCTAGTAATGAAACGATTCTTCTCATTATGCAATGGTAGCTAATGGTTCACGAAAAAGCTTCTTATCGGTGATGGCTGCGATATTTGAGGGAATGTGATTACATTCCGGTGATATACGGACTATGGAGACCTGAAAGAAAGACTTCCTGTGACATGACCCAATTCCTACCTCAATGAAATGACCGACGCGCTTTGAGGAGGTGGAGGAGGAAATAAAAAGAGAAGGCAGCGATGTTAACCAGGAATGCGTCTGGTTGGCTACCCTACTCTGGGGGAAGGAAAAGAGGGAATAGAAAGGTAAGAAAGAGAGGGGGAAGGAAGGGAGGGGGAAGAAAGCCGCGGTGAGCTCGCGCACGCACGCAATGGGCCTGAGCGAGTCAAAGCCGCTCACATAGGCCAGTAAATGTACTGAGGCCGCAGTATGAAGCCATAGTGAAATGTGGTGTGATGGAAAATGTTATGAAGTAGTGAAGGGGGGGGGGCGACTTTGCGGCGGTTATTTAGTGCAATTAGTGCTAGGTTAGTTTTTATTGAGATTATACTCGTGGTACGGCTAAAATTAGAAAGAGGGAAACGGGTAGAGTTATTTTGTATGGTAAGTAATGAGACTAACGTGACTGGGACCTCATACTGCAAATGCATATTCAAGTTTCGAGCCTTAAAGTCTTGTGAAGCTGTAGTTTTGAAGTAGGTGGCGCTTTGGAAAAGTTCCGCCATAAGTGCCCGAGCATGCGATTAGCATTGTTAATTACGTACACTACATGACTAGTCCAATTTATTGTTATTTGTAATGTGTACACCAAGATATTTATATGAAATCACGAAATCTGAGGGAGCGTTGTTGACATTGTAGGTGCGAGGAGTAGAAATAAACCTGGATACGCGCATTATTTTAGATTTGTTAATATTTAATAGTGTTAACCACTTCCCGCACCAGTCAACTACACTATCCAAATCAGCTTGTAGTGTTATAGTATCACCAGTGTTGTTTATTTCCCGGAAGATAACACAATCATCTGCGAACAGATGCATATTAGAAGATGTTGTATCAGTCAGATCATTAATATAGACAAGAAATAATAGTGGTGCCAGCAGGCCCTTGTGGTACCCCTGATTTAACTTCAATGGTTGGAGGGTTACGACTGTTAGTTGTAACGAATTGTAACCGGTTAGCAAGGAAATGCTCTATATATTTTAAAAGGTTAGGGTTGATATTTAGTGAGCTTAGATTAAAAAGTTGTAGTTTACGGCATACTTTATCAAATACTTTGCTAAAATTCAAAAAGACACAGTCGGTGCAGGCTGAGCGATCCAGGATGCGATGCAGCGGATGAATGAAACATACTAGTCGAGTTTCGCAGGAATATGATTTTCTAAAGCTATGCTGCGCTGTAGTAAAATATGAGTTAAACTTTGGAAAGCTAGCCATATTAATGAAAACTGCATGCTTTAACATCTACAAAAACTACACGTAAGGGATATGGGTTGTCAATTAAGAGGTGAGTTTCTGGGGCCGGATATAAAAATTGGAACCACCTTTCCAATTTTTCAATACTTTGCAAGCTCACATGAATTCAGAGATCGTTGGAAAAATTTTGGCATTGTCATGGAACTAAAGATGCTAGTGCTTTTAAGGAATTCACCGTTAATGCAGTCGTTCCCAGGTGATGAATCTATTTATTAGTAATATGGAAAATTGGGTGAGTTGATTATTAGTCATTATACCGTATTAGTGAAGCAGCGTACTGACCAGCACAAGGGGGAGACACACAAGAATACAGCGGGTGTCGTGTATTCTTGTGCCTTTCAGCCTTGTTCTGGTCAGTGCACTGCTTCACTAACACGGTAGGACGACTATCTATTAACTTGTTAATTCCAGGTACCTCATAAATCACAGGATACATTGGTAAGTATTTGTATTGGTATTCGATAGGAAGTTCAATATTGCCAGTTTTCGAAAACTGCATTGGGACTCCTGCGCAATGAAAGTGTTGATGCGGTTAGCGATGCTTTTCTTAGTTAATCTGTGAACTGTGCGTGCAAATAAATACCGTTTAGATTGAACTGAATGATCATTGAAATTTTTAACAACATCACCATGGAAATGAGACAGCTCATTATTTACTGCTATGAAGTCAGCTTTCAGATCATGACGTGTGATTTTCGGTGTTTGCACTTTCTAGGGAAACGAGCGTTAATCATAAAATTGAGCGATAGGTGGTCCTTAATTCCTGGTAAGTATATGATATGAGATGTGAGGTTAGCATGTGTTGTAAGTACCAAATGAAGGGTGGTAGCTTCATTACTTGAAATCCTAATTGCCTGAGTATCTAACTGCTAGAGAGAAAAGAAACGGCGCATAAATTAAGAAAGTGGTCAGTCTGTTGCGAGAAGGGCGAAAGACGTAATGGCAGGGTGTTGCACATTATGTTTATAAAGTTAAAATCACCTACCAAAACAAAAAGTGAGAAGGGCAGCTAGAAGATACTATATTGACAGTGTCATGCAGTTCGTTAACAAATGTAGATGGTGAAGAAGGTGGTCGATAACACATGCCAAGAATCAATTTAGAGCTAACTAGCATTAATATGACCCACGTTATTTCTAGAGCGCTGTTAACTCGGATACGTCATGATGGCGTATCTTGAAACGACAAGCAGCATGCCTCCTCCTCTACGCTGGGTGTGGTTGCAGCTGTAAACTGTATGGTCCACGTCATGAAATATATCCGACTCCTGCGAAAACATGTGTGAGCAAACAGGTTTCAGTTAAGGCGATTATTTTCGCACTGCATGTATCTATCGCGGATGATAGAGTGTTACGCTTATTAAGAACACCTCTGGCGTTAGAAAAGAGCAGATATACTTCAGATGATTGCGATTACAATGGTGTGCCACTGCCCCTCTGCATTTTATTACCTCAGGTGAAGCAACCGGCACAGTAGTGTCTCGATGATTTGCTTCAAAACTACGTCCTCCTACAGCCCTGACCTCAACCTTTTCAACGCGGTCGAGGTCAAGGCTGTAGCTAAAGCATTTGTTATCCATAAAAAAATCTGTTGTAGCGCAATCTTAACGGAGGGGGATCTGGTTGACTTAGTGAAATTTATAGTTTCTTTTTCTCGAGATACGGGTGCCGGGGGAGAAGTCTTCGCTCACTCAAATGTTCTGTTGCTTCAGCTGGTTATGAAGTGAAATAATTTATTGTTTGGCGGGGAGCAGAATTCCTTGACGAGCGCCTGCGACAAGAATGACGTCGCCTGACGTCAGCAGCTGCTTCTCGATGAATCGAGCTGTGTCTCACCATTTTCTTCAAGACGGAAGGAAGGAAGGAAGAAAAAAGTGGAGAAGAAAGGCAGGGAGGCTAACCAGTTTAGCCTAACCGGTTTGCTACCCTACACATGGGAGCGGGATGGGGGGATGAAAGACGGGAGGAGATAGAGAAAGAGCACATAACACAGCAAACACATCGTCAGTTACAGTTCGTCACTCTTGCGCGGTACCCGACATCACTGCCGCAGCCGCTTGTCCAAGCCAATATCCTTCATAAACCGAAGTAGACCCTTCGTCGCCTTCAGCTGCGATGTCTTCTGTAGGCGATATGTGAAAATGGTTGCAACTGACAATGGTCTATTGTGGTAGAAAGTGGTATGGCCTCTTCCTGTATGTCTTCGAGAGCTGTCCGAGTGGCTTTATCGGCGTCTTCATTTCCTATGACGCCACAGTGACTTGGCAGCCACTGAAACGTCACGTGATGTGCTTTCTCATGTTATGTATGGAGTAGGAATCTAATATCGAATACGAGCTGTGCGAATGGCCCACGACGCAGAGCTGATAGCACAGATTGTAGGGCTGCCTTTGAGTCACGGAAAATTGACCACTGTCGAGGTGGTGCCCAATTGACGAAACAAAGTGCAGCGCGAAGAGCAGCTAGTTCCACAGATGTAGATGTCGTTGGGTGGTCAGTCCTAAAGCTGATAGTAATACCTCTTGCTGGGACGACCACAGCACCGGACGAACACTGGATGTTTGTGGAACCATCAGTATAAATATGTACACTGTCCGCGTACCTCTCGTGCAGAAGAAGCAGAGACAGTTGTTTCAGCACAGGCGACGACAGCTCAGACTTTTTCCCGATTCCTGGTACACTGAGATGGACTGTGGGGCTGACAAGGCACCAAGGGGGTATCGATGGTTTAGATGCAGCGGCGAAGCCTGAGGGAAGTTTGTCGTTGTACTTGACGATAGTTTTAGAGAATGATGCTTGGTGCCTGTCTGAAGGTAGTGTTGCAAGGTGGTGATAGGGAGCACGTGCAAAATGTCTGATATGCGTTCTCAGGGCTTCCACCGTGATGCGAGTTTGCATTGGATGGTCCCGAGCAATCGCAATAGTTGCCTCGGTTGACGTGCATCTGGGCAAACCAAAACAAACTCTGAGTGCATTAGCTTGTGCTGCCTGTAGAACACGAATATTTGTCTTGCAGGTGTTGTTCAGTACAGGTAGACTGTATCTTAAAAAACCGAGAAAGACAGCTCTGTACAGTCTCAGCATTGCGTCTACTGGCATCCCCCACGTTATTCCTGTCAAGTATTTAAACAACTGGGAGGTTGCTGTGAGGCGTCGTTTCATGTAGGCCATGCGCAGGCTCCGAACTGAGGTCTCGGTCGATAATTACGCCAAGAAATCTGTGGGTTCTGACATAGGAAATGGTCCGCCCATTGATTGAGATGACGTAAGGCGTCATTGGTTTGCGAGTAAATGCCACTAGGGCGCATTTTTCTGGCGATATGCTCAGACCGTGTTCACACAAGTAGCTCGCTGTCAAAGTAGCCGCTCTTTGAAGCCGTGCACGTATCGGAGGACGTGTGACTGCCGAAGTCCAGACACAGATGTCGTCTGCGTATATTGAAATTTCGGTGGTAGTTGGCAAGTGTTCAGCAAGTCCAATAAGAGCGAGGTTGAATAGCGTGGGGCTGAGAGCACCGCCTTGAGGAACGCCCCTGCTGGTATAGCGTCGCGTAGTTGGGCCATCGCCAGTTAACACATAGAATGATCTTGCAGATAGGTAACTTGCAATCCACAAAAATACTTGACCACCTAGGCCAACCGTCACAAGAGAATCGCCTTATGTAATACGTTAAAGTATGCCCCTTTCACATCTAAGAATAAAGCTGCAGATAAACGTTTACGGGACCTTTCGTGCTGGACATGTGAAATGAGATCAACTACATTGTCGATAGAAGAGCAGTCACGTCGGAACCCAGCCATGGAATTCGGATAAATCTTGTAGTATTCAAGGTACCATTCCAGGCGGCCAAGGATCATCCGTTCCATTCCGTTCTAGACGGAGAGTTCCCGCTTAACTATTAGATATTCCTTTGATGAGGCTCACACAGAATACGCAGTCCGCAAAGCGTCTTGCTGTTGAATCCGCTCCACTACCACTGCAAAATGTATACACACCGTGCATTGATAATGAAGCAGCTGAAACGAATGGCGTGGATCAAGCATAGCCACCATTGCCAAGGATAAGCCCTGCGGATAAAGTACAATAAAAAGTGGCCCCACAATGATCCACACCTCACCCAGCTTTGCTGAAAGAGTATGAGTGCCGAATCGTAAGAAGACTCATGTATTCGATAAATGCGATTCTCACGCTTCTGGGCAATTATAGTAAGCCAACAGCTCGAAGCGCAGTGCAAGTGTTGGATGCCCTGAGCCCAGTGCTTGCAAATCTTGCGTAAACACAATGGCTCTTCCACTGCCTTCACTCCATGATGAAGTGTGGAGTGCGATGATTTTTCTATGGAATGCCAGAGGACTGAAACCACGGATCTCATGTTTTCGTCAATACTTTTTTACCAACCGATTTCCTATAGTGGTAATATGTGAACCAAACTTTTCAAAAGCACTAAAGCTCTCTGGATATGAAAACTTTATGTCGTCGATGTGCGGGGAATCCATCAACGTAATTGTTTACATCCGCACGGAACTAACCTACATTCCCCACTCGGTGCAGCCTCATGATGGAAACCAATACGTGTGTCTCCGCAATACAAAGAATAAAGTGGCCTTCACCCCTATCGGCGCCTACATCTCCCCATATAGTCGGTTCGACGGCGACCGACTGGGAGACCTCCTGACGGTGAATCTTTGGACACTGAAATATAATTGGCGACTTTATTGCTCATGATTTGTTTTTGGGAAGCTCCAGAACAGATTTCAGGGGCCGGAAATTTGAATTGGTGAAATTGGCTTCCGACCACGCACTCAGTATTATGAACGATGGCAGTCCAACTACTTGCATGGCTCGACTAAGAGCAGTTGCTTGGATTTGACTTTGGTGTCATGGCGTCTTCGTTAAAATGTCAGATTGTTTTCTAACATACAGATTCATGGCAGTGTCCATATTCCTACCTACTTGAGAATCACGGGGTTTGGCAGCTCCTCCTTTTCTACTTCCCGACAAGTAAGGTGGTCAACGCATAAGACAAAGGGGGAAGAGACATGCAAAGAAGGGTTTGCCTGTAGCATTGAGGATCTCATTACAAGTGCACTCGAGGCATCTAAGTACAGCTTTACATACACAACAAAACGTATGGACTTTCACATAGAACTTGAGTCACTTCGAACGATTCGTAGAAGGGCCGATAGGCGATGCAGCTGCGCAGTCAATTCATGACCTTAGGGATGATCGACGTATACAAAATAAAATCCAACGTTGTATGAACAGGCTGGAGGAATAACGGCGGGAGAGGTTCTGCGAATCACTTGACCCTCGCAAGACACTGTCTATCATATGGAGGACGGTGCACGGTCTTGACTCGTCTCCACAACAACGCCATTCATTCTGTGCCCTAGCCCGCCTCCATAAAGGCCGTTTGCAGGTTGATATAGCAGAAGATTTCAGTGTCAAGATTGTGGTTGGTGAGGTCACCATCAATGGCAAAATTAAGGGCGTAGTTCTTGCGAGACTCTTGCCAGGGTTGGATGTGTCCTTCTTGTTTCAGGAACTGGACGCTTCCATATACAGGCGCTCATCGTGGCCAGGGTCGAACGACATCACTTATGCTGTTTTATGCCAACCAGGTGAAGATGGCCGAGGTCGACTTCAGTGATGCTACAACCAGTCATGGAATGATGGCGTCCTTCCTGAACGGTGGAAGTCCAGCCGCTTGGTACCACCCTGAATGCAAGAAAGTTACTACTTGACCTAGTATCCTATCGACTCACTGCGCAGTCCAGTAGCGTTGGGAAGGTCACGGAAAGAATATTTTTCACACGCCTCCACTGGCACCTGGAGCGCCACAGCATATACCTCGCAGCCATGGCTAGATTTAGAAGAGGCCGCTCGTCTGTTGACAAATTCATCGGCCTCGTGACGTCTGTGCAATAAGAAAAAAAACACCTCAAACGTGTATAGGTCGCATTTTTCCTCGATGTGAAAGGCGCCTATGATATAATTCAAAGCATGAAGCCATCCTTCATGCCACGGAAAATAATGGAATTGGTGGACGAAGTTTTGGTGGATTCCGAGCTATCTATTGAAACGATCCTTCTTTGTGAAAAGTGCGGATGGCCGAACCGCTGACCATTAAACTTGATGTCGCGTCCCACAGGACAAGGTTCTAAGCCCCACTTTGTTCAACCCTGCAATCATTGGACCTGCCGAGTTTCTACCACATACAGTCAACCTTTTCATATATGCTGATGACATGTGCATCTGAGCTATATACGACAGCTACACGTCCCAAGGTGCGTGCACGGCTCCAAAATGCACTGACCCTGACATACCTGCATGCTCAAGGCTTCAGCACTTCGACCGAAAAGTGCGCCTTAGTCACTTTTACCCAAAAGGCCTTGACCTGGTACCCCGTCTCTATGGACCACCAAACAATTTCATGTGCGAAATCTCCCCGATTCTTATGTGTCATCGTTGACAGAGACTTTTCATAAAGTCCCAAATCTCATAGTTCAAGAAAAGTTTTACCTCTATCGCCCATATACAACGGTTTCTCGCCGATAAAACGTGCGGAATATCTGGGGTATGCTTCAACTATACAGGATGTTCTTCCTAGGATACTTGCAATATAGCATACCAGTGCTGTGCAATGTTAAGAAAACTAATAACCATGTCCCACAGAATATTCAAGACATGTTCGAAGGCCAAACCCTTCGAACATGTCTGGGGCTGCCTGGGTGTGATTCAATGGTAACACCAAATGCCATCGCGAGAGACCACCGAATCACAATTTATTAGCTATCAACGCACCATGAGTACATGTTCGTCGTATTCCCAGAATACCTGACAACTGCCTCAAGTCTCAAGTGCAATACAACTCATGCCTTCTCTCTCTTTCACTACCCCTCCCCACGTGTAGGGTAGCAAGCTGGACTCAGTCTGGTTAACCTTCCTACCTTTCCTTCCTTCCTTCTCTCTCTCTCTCTCTCGTATTGTTCGGCCTTAAAGCTCGCAAATTTGGCTATAATCAGGCGGAATTTGGCCGGTGAAATCAAACCAAGACAGTGCGCGATCAATCGAGTCCATAATGAAGCTTGCTTTATCGTCGGTAAGACCATGACAGATTAGGTTGTCACGCCTCCGTCTATGTTCAATACCATCACGATGTGTTTGGAAGGATTTACTGCGGTGTGTTAAAATACCAGATGCCTTGCACATTTCTCTCAATTATATGCTAAGATGATCGAAATTCTGCGATTTTTCTTCAAGTTTGAACAGTCTTTCTTATTCCGATGACTTTCTTTCTATGTTCTTTTGCCCATAGCTAATAGCCTTCCCATCAGCAGCTAGCTCATTTTGTGCTTTCGAACGTTGGATGGAATGAGCGTGTACATCTTCTAGCCATTTAAACAGTACTTGCACCCATTCCGCGGGATGTTCCGTTAAGGATTCTTCTTCAATTAAATTCTCTGAACGTATCCGAAGGCCTGGGTTAGTTTCAACATCAGCACACTGTAAAAGCTACGAAAGTAGACAACAACAGTCACATGTTATTTCGCAAAACACTTGTGAGCACGGAAACAGCAATAAGTATGGGTCGTCAGACCTCTCAGCGTAAAGAGTAGGCTTAGTACACACCTGCATGGTGAAGAGTCGCTGATTAGGAGCTGTGCACAGCGCACTGTTTCCGTGCCCACTGAAAGGCAAGTCGACGCGCTAGCTGCTTGAATGAACGACAGCGGAGTGTTGGCGAGGTCAATGCGACTGAACGCCCGAAGACGAGCGTCGCAGTCGCAGCCACTCTGTAGAAATATTGTTGGTAACGTCCGTATTCCGGGATTTGTATTGGCGGCAACGTCATAAGAACACGTGATGAACAACCGTGTGCAGCCGAGGACCAGGCGACCAAGAATTGTTACCAAATTCTGCACGATGAAACGTCGGTGATAGGAGCCGTGCAAAGTGCACTGTCTCCATGCTCACGGGAACAGTGCGTGCCCAAACCACGGTTTGATTATGAGGCACGCTTTAGTAGAGGAATCCGGATTAATTTTGACCACCTGGGCATCTTTAACGTGCCCCCAATGCATAGGTCACGGGCGTTTTTGCATTTCGCCCCTATCGAAATGCGACTGCCGGGGCCGGATTCGATCCCACTTTCAGTTCTGATATATGAGCGATTGTCCAATTGGTCTCGCACTCTGCGCCTCCCTTGCCTGTCGGCACTATGGTGAGGGCGGGCACAAGTAATATGTGCGAGCGTCTCAGTGCAGTTGCATCTGTCGCTTGGGGGACCGTTCGCCATTTGAATAAGCAAGGGATAAGAGTTTGTAAATACTACGCCTAGCCACAGATGGTAGAGCGTGGTCTGTTCACATCGTTGTAACCCCGGTGGTAGATGCATCTGTATATCCGCAGGCAATCTACGCAAACGACACATGGTGAAAACGTTCGAGTACCGCAGGGGCAAATGACATTCATATGTATATATATATATATATATATATATATATATATATATATATACACGCAAGGTGCCTCGAGCGGGCAGTAGCACGGCAAATTTTGCATGCATTTGTGGGCTTCTTTCACGCACGGAAAGCCACTTTTATGTAACACGAATTGAGCCACAGAAAGCTGTATCTGATGTTTTGTTCCTTATTGACACTTTTAACTGAATTGTAATATTTCAGAAGTTATTTAATTACTTAATCCTAATGATCTAATAAGGCTCGACGAAAAAAAATAATTTGAGTATTTCCAAGCAAAGGTATACACGATTGCCTTGGTTCCGTCCACCGACGTAGCATTCGCATATTTTCAAACTCTGGCTAAGGTTAGCTGCGACACCCTGTATATATATATATATATATATATTACTGGCCCTATCTGTGCTCCTGGATGTCTATGCTTCTAGCTCTACAAAGTTGACGTCGACACTTGTTCTGGAACTTTGTTCTCGTTACTGTAACTGACGATATGTGTGCCGTGCTATGTGCTCTCTCTCTCTCTCCTCCCCATCTTTCATCCCCTCATCCCGCTCCCATGTGTAGGGTAGTTACCGGTTGAGCTTAACTGGTTAACCTCCCTGCCTCTCTTTCTCTAATTTTTCCTTCCTTCCTTCCTTGTTCTCGTTCGTGCCAGCCAGAGGCACCTATACTCTATTATTATGTAGGCACCTCACATCACTCGATCTTCACGTTCTCCAGACATATCTACTCGTCTTTTTCTTCCATCCAAGTTTACGTTTCTTGGCAGCACGTGCACACACGTTCACGCTCAGCAGCAAAGAACTGGCTCTTTAATCAATCACACCACCCGTTCTCCTTCAACGACGACAGCATCTGTAGCCGCGCATTTCACGATGAATTTGTTCGCTGCATTTTTCCGTGCCTTAGCTTAGCGAACAACCTCCTGCGCCTACTTCTTAAGCAGCATCATATAACAAGGTCAAAATGTGTGTGCGCTCCGGCTTTCGCCTTCAGCTTATAGGAAGAGACGCACGTGTCCGAAATTTGAATACTTCAACGAATTCATCGGATGGTCGGCAGAGAGCATTACAGGAAAAAATTTCACACTCCTAATTTAGAATATACGCTTCTGACAGGCTTGTGGCGTCAAAATGTGTTTGTGTTAAATGGAGGCAACATTTATTCCTTCTTCCTGTTATAACCGCAAATTATGCGTGTGATTTTACTGCAAGCAATATGAGCGGTTTTTGCGAAGCAAGGCTAGAAAATTTTTGTGCTCTGCAAAGATGCAGCCCATGCCATCATACTAGGCAGCACATTTGCGTACCATGGGATTAGTATTCTGGATACTTTTTAAAGAGCGACATTCACCGAACCCAAGGCAGGCGACGTAAGTTTTCCTAGAATTGCCTATAGCGTCAGCGCAAAGCGCTGCAGCAACATCACGCGAAGACAATAGAACAGGGACAGAAGAATTTCATAACGATCCTGAGTATCGGCAGAAAAAGACGGGGTGTCTGAGATATTATCATAACAATTTTTAAGGGATACAATTAGGAAGTTTCTAGGACAATGATTGTAATGCAGGCAAATGGGAAAGAAGAAGAGCCGAGAATTAACGCTAACCTGCCCCAATGCAAGCATTAAATACCTAATTTGAACATCTAACAAGAGATCCCCCCTTGTTTTCACAACGTGCCATGAGATGCTTAAGTTAGAAACTCGTGAAACAGAAGAGCAGGGGCTTACAATTTTTAGTAAACATGTCGCATCAAGAGGGCAGCAAAAAGCAAGTTTAGAAATCAGCGAAAAAGGCTTTGATCAGAGGGCTTGTGAGTTGAGAACAGAAAGGTCACACGGGAAACGACAGGGGGTCGTTGTTCGCAGCACGCGTTCGGTTGGACCACGCGCGATTGGCCCAGGCCGCGCCGACTTAGCGCGGCTCAAGAAGTCAGCGCGACCTGGGCCAATCGCGGGCGGCGCAAACGAACGCGCTCTCCGAAAGACGATCCCCCATCGCGCTCGAGAAAACCATTTGCGAAAACAAAGCTATCGAAGTGTGATGTCGTGTTGCTTTCGATTGGCCTGAGAAGCGAGCTTTCCTGCTGGACGTACCAACGGTTGTTACTTTCTAGACAGTAAAACTGTTCGATGTTAAAATTTGTGGTCTCTTGAAAGGTTATTTCTTTTTGTCGAGGACGCAACAGAAGTTGTAGTGATGTGCATCAGTGAAAAAAAAAAGGAATAACGCGGTGCCAGTTAGCATCTGCGCACGCATCACAAAGACGGAGAAAAAGCACTCTACATCTGGAAAAATAGTGTTGCTATAGTGACAGCAGGTCAGGGTCGAATTAAAGAAAAGCTGTATGGTCTTACGTTAGCTGACTTGGCCTCTTGCATCCGGAACATGGCAAGGCCTTAACGGGAGTACTATTTGCGTAACACTTGTCTATATGACCAACCATCTACCCCGTTCAAAAAGATTAACAATATGCAAAATCGAGCTCTGAATTGTTACAAATTATTTCAAAACTTCACATTCTGATTTCTGTTGCTTGTATTCTACAAAAAGGTTGCCAGCTGCACATAAAAGTACTACTTTCCAACTAATTATTGAATATTTCGTCCCAATTTTATATACCGTTGCGCCGTTTTGATAATCTAGAATTGTACTTGTTCTCGATTTAAAATAGGCGTGACCATCTTTAAGGACAGAACTCCCAGCAAATTTCGCATCTGTTGACTAGCTTTCCCCACACGCACCACATTGAGGTTCAGCCAACGGGCACTCCCCAGACAAAAAGAATGATCACAGTGTAATACGCTAACAGGGCACAGAGAAATGATTTTGCCGCTTACGGCGTTCACTCATTTCACAATGCTTAACTTACGAAAGTTAACCGTTCCCATGTTATAAGTTATAACGGCTAAATACTCGAAGCCGAGTTTACTATGTATGGCCATCGTCTTTGTGTTGCCGTCTTCCAGTCCACGTTCCGATCATCTGCCTCGCCACACCATCATGACGAAATACAAAAAAAGTCTGCCCGTCACTTCCACCTAACATCGAACACATGCCACTGCGGCGATGCGAAGTTGGTAGCCGGATGCGTTAACAAGATAGCTACCGTGCAACATTTCCTTTAGCGAATAGGAGACGCAAACGGTCAGGCGCATACAAAAGGCCGCAAAAAGAGCGCAGAAAAACGCAAAAGGCATACACAGGATAGTTGGTCTTTAGCTGAAAGCGAAAGATGCTTAGCAGGTGGATGGGTTGGAGTATTTGTGAAAAACCCTATATGGGAGTTTTAGAAAAGTATACCCAAACGGCTTTGTGTACGCAAGAGCACAAACTCAATTGTAGGAACTTTGCATTTATATGTACTCTTTGTGCTATTTTGTGCGCCCCGCAGCTTGTGCCCTATGTTTGGGTCCTATTTATGGCATTTGGGTACTCGATGACCATGGGTCTCTAATTCGTGCGGTGCTGCGAGTGCCACGCAGCCTGTGAGAGTGGTTGCGGTAGGTGTGGGCAGGTATTTCGGAGGACACACCAGTCGATATTGTAATACGAGAAGTAGGCGTTGTGAGCACTGCGAACACGATGCTTGTCCTGAGGGGAGGTGGGGGGGGGGGGATTGATCTCAGAGCTGAAGGAATAACTGATGCCTGATTATGCTTCTTTTTTAATGTGCTTTGGAGCACACTATACCTTCTTAAGAAATTCCGCGCCTCTGGCGCCGTGGTAAACTGAGTAATCGGCTCGAGGGGATGAGTTGGCCCAGTGATCCCGTATGACGATTTGAAATTCTGAAGATTCATTAGCGCCCACCCCACGTTACCTCTGAGCTTGAGCTTTTTGCATGAATATACTGCGTGTCTACAATACCTTTCATTTTCTTTAGGCGTCTCAAGTACTGTAACACTGACTGAGCTCGAGTTACTTAGTCCTGAATTTTTTTTGTGTCATGAATAATGTAGCACATTATCTGCTGAATGTGAAGGTATACGAGGGTCTAAATTGAACTGAAGGTACTGAATGAACTCACACTACACAAGAATTCTTTTGTGATCAAATATTTTGACACAAAATTAAGAGGAAGGGGCGTGGAATTTTCTGCATATACTTATTTATCTACTTATTTATTTATTTATTTATTTATTTATTTGTGTATACTTCAAACTTCCCAACGGAACATCAAGTGTTGGGTGGGCATTTCAAAGGCGGATATGACGATGACTTTACAAAGATGAGCAAAAACGTTCGCAGGAAGATATAAAACATCCGGTTTTGCTGATCAGTGCAGTTTACGTCAGAAGGTTATTTACATCGCAGTCGTCACTTGGCGAATCTTTAGGTATGCCGTGCTTGTGATGCGGGAATAATTTGGACGAAGTCACCGTTATAGTTTAAATAATAGATCTATCCCGCGTATTGGAAACGGGTGTATTTCTTTCTTGAAAACAATCTTATATCGCAAATTCACACCACTTTTACTTAGAATACCCGTTTCCTATATTTGAAGGGTCGAAGCTGACCCCCAGTGACACACGGAATCTTTCCCGATTGCCGCCTCTGCGACAAATTTATCTCTCCCGCGCTTTAGAAACTTTGCAGGAAAGAGAGAGCGCCGTTGCATATGTTCCACTCGGTTGCAACGTTCGTGCTGCAGTAAAAGAAGTCTCTTTTCCGCAAGAAGCCCTATGACGGCGCGGCGGGGTCGCCCAAGGTTACGCGTTGTCACTAAAGATCGACATCCGTCACGTCAACAGCTGCTGCCGAAGCAGACACCAACGGACAGACGGCGCTACTCACAGTTAGTGTGCACGCCGGCTTGTATGTGCTCGCGTTCCGGATAACATTCCCGTCACGCTCCTGGTCTGCCATAAACACGCTGCATCCTCGCCTTCCTCAGCGAATGGGGGGAGGAAGGGGAGAAGAATACAGGGCTGCACCGAGCTTCGTAGAAAGAGCACGCCACGATGAGTTTTTCTTTGTTCCATCCCTTGCTGTGTCACAGTCGACAAAACGGTTTGCCCTTTCGAGTGGGTTTGCTTTGGCTTCTTAGATCTGGCCGGAAAAGTTCTTGTGCTGTTCTCGCTCTCTCCGTGTAAATGTTGCGTCGGGGAAGCAATTTCACTGAAAGTACTTGGTGAATAAGAACTGAAGGGACCGAAGGGGTGACGGCGCTTTGCAGCTTGCATATGTAATGAGAAATTTCATTGGGGAAATATGTGTTACATTGAAATGTATCTTGGTAACGTATACTCCTTAATTACGCTCTTATCGAATACACTTGTCCCTTTGACATTATGCGAAAATTTTAACTTAGAGCTGCTCATACCTGCCCAATCCTGAAGGAACATCAAAGTAGTAGTGAACTGGCTATACTGGTTGGACTGACAAATAGACAATTACTTTTGCCCCTTTTGTAGACATGTAGAAAATTATCATAGCAAACATTGTTGTGCGTAACACGGAAAAAACTAAGAATAGCAGATATGAACTGTATGCTCAAAGGTACGTGATAAAGAGAAAATAAAGTACGAGGACATACGTGCAAACTATTAAATAAAGAACAAAAGAAGAAATAGTCGTAGGGGCACACCACGGCGGCCATCAGCACATGCATAGTAAGATTCACAAGTTCAGCGAACCAATGAGTGAATATTTCTTTTTTTTTTCTTTTTTGTTCGTATGGCACGGGAAAAAAGAAGCCTACACATACACGCTCTATGTGAAGGTAGAAGCAACCCCACAGGAGGCAGGACCGATGGCTACGACATCGGAGGCAAGCATGATCAGCCCCCACTGCGGATCAAGAGTAATTACCGCAGAAAGTTGAGCTAGTTGGTGTTGATGAATTTGCCGCGACATAGTTGCTAGCGCTAGCAGGACTAACAAAAAAAAAGGTGGCAGAGGACAAAGCGCTAGTTATGTCACTGCGGATCAAGACACCACCAGGCTCCGGACTTGAACAGTTTTCCTGAGTCAAAGCGCCCTGTTGTCCTCTGATATTTCGTATTCAAGCACAACGTGTCAATTTGTGATCCGTATATTGGTGTGGCCAACCACGACCTCATGAAATTTGAGGCTGCTTTACCTCAGCTGTCGTCCGCCCAAAAAGCATCAACTACTCAATAGTAAAGATAAAGGATGTTTTACGTATTAAAACTATGCAATGAGCAAACATTATACTTACAGGTATCATGTAGTATATTGTTTGAAAACGCAAAATATATATGTATTCATGAGCGCTACATTGTACCTCAATATTTCTTGCTATATAAGTGATTGAGGACCTTAACAATGAAACTGTAAGAGTGGGGTTGAAGGCCAATGTGCAGAAGACAAAGAAAGTGCTTAATAGCCTGGCAAGAAAACGAGAGTTCAGAATTGCCAGCCAGCTTCTAGAGCCTGTGAATGAGTACGCTTACCTTGGTCAGTTACTAGCCAGGGACTCTGATAATGAGAAGGAATTTCACAGAAGGATCAGAACGGGCTGGGAGTGTATAAGGCAGAGATTGTCAGGTCCTGACTGGAAGCTTGCCATTATCATTGAAAAGGAAGGTGTATAATCAATGCATTCTTCCGTTAGTAATATATGGGGCGGAAACTTGGAGATTGACAAAGGTGCTCGAGAACGAGTTCAAGACCGCGCAATGAGCAATGGCACGAAGAATGTTAGGCGTAACGTTAAGAGATAGAAAGAGAGCGGTATGGTTCAAAGAGTAAAAGGTGATAGCTGATATTCCAATCGACATTACGAGAAAGAAAGCTGGAGCTGGGCAGACCATGTAATGCGTAGGTTAGATAACGGGTGGACCATCAGGGTTACAGAATGGGTGCCAAGAGAAGGGAAACGCCGTCGCGGACGGCAAAAAACAAGGTGAGGGGATGAAATTTAAGAAATTCGCAGGTGCAAGTTGGAATCGGGTTGGCGCCGCACAAGGGTAATTGGAGATCTTCGTACTGCAGTGGACAAAAAAAAATGGCTGATGATGAAAACATGATGATGACGATGATGATATATATTGAAACATACGATGCTGAATACATAATTTATAAGGATAGGGCAAGTCACGTTAAGAAAATATATCGGGCCGTTCTATATAATGCGGTTCTTCATTAAGACGTAAGCTTTAGAGATCCCTATAAAACTACATTATATGTAACGGTTTATATCGTGATATATCAATTGATTTGGCGGAACACAGATGTGTTGATTCGCATTACTTTCTGGGTCACCATCCAGGAATTTTTAGGCCGGTGCCAATGTACATGTATTCGCCAATCTATCCTGAGAAATACGAACCAACTGACGCGCAATCATGGTGAGCTGGGCACTAAAAGCACAGGTTTTAAAACGGACTTCGTCTTGAGCGAATGCGACCAACGTGAATTTTTTTTTGCAAATCAGCCTGAGCTATTAACATTATTTTTGTGTTACACTTACCTAAATAAGTATCACTTGTGTGTATGTTTATTTGTTCGCTGCAGGGAACAAGCCGTGTTTGAAGAACATACCGTGAATCGAATAAACTGATTCAGTTGTTTTCGTGAAATAAAGTTACAGCGCGCTTTTCTATTCAGGGCCACGAAGGCGGCGCAGTGACCGTATTTTGTAACGTTTCATTTCATTTTTTTATTATCCTCGACATTTTTCATTAATTTCTACGTTGCTGTGCCACCATTACCTTCGGGATTGACCACTCAGGGCTACCGATGAGAGGAAAAGGAGATTAGAAGGGGAAATGAGCCTTTATAAAATTTGGCCCAACGAAACGTGAAAAAAAAGAAAACAAAAGCAATGCTGTGCATCTTTGCGTCTGTTCAAAGCGAGAAACGTACATGCCATCGAAGCAGAGCGAAGTAGAAGGCTAGTGGACACGACAACGTGAAAATTGCACTCAGTATAACGAAATATTCGAAAAAGAAAAGTCTGCAAAATTAAAAGAACAAGACAATTTTGCTGCCAGTTAACTTGTGAATACAGTTACGCTATGCTAGAAAGTGAATACTTTTTTCAAGGTTGCAGTCTTCAAATAAATAAATGCAGCACGGCGGCGCAATTGAACGCAGGAAAGTACATGAACCCGAAGTCTCCAACACATTTTGTTGCGAAGCAGTTCAAACCAGTCTTGACACCTTGCTTAGTATTTAGACTTGTCCTGCACTTTTCGATTTTTTTCTTTTGCGTACTGGCACGTTGTCATTGATAGGTAACAGTGCAGCAAATGAGTCATAATCGTTTCCTGGTGATCTGAGCACACAAACGCTAACGTGCGCTTATCAACCCCATTGTCAGTTCTTAGCTTGTAAGAATCCCGTTTCTCTGAGTTCTTTTGAAACTCGCTCGCTGTGACGAGCAGCAGGAAAAAAACTGACTTAATGGGATGCACCAAGCCACCACGAGTCTTGCAGTTCACAAGTCCAGCCCCTAGTCGCTCACTTATTTCACCAGACTCGGTGAGGCGGTTCTTGCACGAGAGGCCGTTCAGGCGCCTGTGCCAGTGGCGTTAGATGGCGATTGCGTACGTGCACGCGCCAAAGAAATGCTGGAGGCAGCAAGCGACGGAAGTAGACGCCGTTCTGTGTTGGCCGGTCACTCCGAGCAACAACGAAGAGAAACGGCGTGAAACACGCGAAGTGAAGCCGCAGTGACCGTTGTAGATGCGGCGCAGTGGACTTCACTTGGGATGCACACTGCAGACAGATCGCGCATTCTGAAGCTTCTACAAGGAACATCATGGTGTTGCAGAAAGCTTCGATTAACTTTGCTTTTTTAAATCGGCCTGTTCTCCCAGCGATTTCATCTTTCAGTAAAGTACTTCGAAACTGCCGATTTGTCGACGGTATTTATTTATTTATTTATTTATTTATTTACAAGTACCCTATATGCCTTCAAAAAGGCATTGTGTAAGGGGGGAAATACGGTCACATATTCGTAAGAAATTGAAAAAAAAAAAACATCAGTACAATGAAAGGAATATTCACGCAACATGGAAAATTAATGCGACATCATCAAATACAATATGAGGACCAATAACAAAGAAAAGTAAACACAATAACATAATAGCCTAATAACATCATAGACGTGTTTGCATGTATACAGTAATAAGTATAGTAAAAAAT
Source organism: Dermacentor variabilis (assembly GCF_050947875.1). NCBI lineage: Eukaryota > Metazoa > Arthropoda > Arachnida > Ixodida > Ixodidae > Dermacentor > Dermacentor variabilis. The sequence continues at coordinate 19,341,108 of NC_134572.1, read as the reverse complement.
TGGGATCACTGAGAAACGGCACGTTGATAGATTAGAAGATTGCGAAATGCACTGGGTTTCGATTGGCAAGCGATTTATATCTGGTAGAGCGTTCCATAAACGGACTGCACGGGGCAAAGCTGGAAAGTTAAAAGCGTGTGCATTGTCATAAATTCGGGTCTAGCTGAATTGATTGGTCAGTCTTTGTGACCTCGACGATGCCTTTTTCAGGTTTGATAAGGATAGGCCAACTGTACCAATGAATCTATGAAATAATAATAGAAGGGAAATATAACGGCGATTAGTTAGTGGTTGCAAGAAAAGATCGACTTTAATGTGGGTTACGCATCACTGGTTACTATAATTCTTTTTAATGAAATGGTTCGCTCTATTCTGGATGCTCTCCAGAAGTTCGATGAGGTATTTTTGATGAGGAGAGCATATACAAGAGGCATAGGTAATTTGAGGCCGAACAATAGCTATATAAGCTAGTTTTCTGAATGGTGAAAGCGCAGTTCTTAAGTTGCGGCGCAGAAATCACAATAATGTGGAGGCGTTAGCGGAAATGGAAGTGATCTCATTAGGATCACTCCCAAGTACTTATATTCTGTGATGTGGTCAACTATGTTAGAATCCAATGATAAGAAAAGTGAGAGTGAACAGTTTTTCGAGAAAAGGAAACTGCTTTGCACTTCGACACGTTAAGGGACATGAGCCACAGGACAAACTGATATGTTCAAGATCATTTTGGAGTGCCGCGTGGTCAGCAGAACAGTTAATCGAACGGTATACAATGCAGTCGACAGCAAATAATCGTACAGAAGATATTATTCGGTAAGTCGTTATTGTAAATTAAAAAGAGAAAGAGTCCGAATACACTGCCTTGAGGTACACCGGAGGTGACGTCAGGCTGGGCAGAGGAAAAGTTACCAACAGTGATCTGTTCGCCATTAGAAAGAAAATTACTAATCCATGATAAGGTTAGTGAGTGAAGTTTAACTGCAGAGAGCTTTGATATCAGGTGACTATGGTCTACACGATCGAATGCTTCCGAGAAGTTCAGAAAGGTGCAGTGAATTTGTTTATTTCTGCTCATATCAAAGTGCATGTCCGACGTGAACGCTAGTAGTTGGGTTTCGAAGCAAAATCTTTTCTTTTTACGAACCGTGCTGTTTCAAGTATTATATTAAAGATGAGAATATATGTGGGATGCGCAATGTGTCCTAACATTTTGCAGGAAATGCACGTGAGTGATATAAGACGGTAATTTTAACAAGAACTCTTGTTACCTTTCTTAAAGACAGGCACTACTTTTGCTATCTTCCAGTCTGTAGGAAGCACACCATTTGTAAGGGATATGTTTAATATGCATAGCAGAATATTGCTCGATACTAGTGTTGTGTTTTTAGTATTTTACAATTTATACCACCTATGCCAGTGGATGAATACATCTTAAGGTTGTCAATAAGATTGACTACGCCTTTTAAAGTGATAGCTCCTTTAAATGTGATAATGATGGGAGCCATGTACTGGAAATCGAAATCAGGCGCAAAAGGTTTGTTAGAACTATCTTCCCTTGTAAAGAGGGATGCGAAATATTAGTTGAATGCGGTCGGTTATTGACTGTCAGGAATAGGTGAGCTGTTTTCATCCTGCAATGAAATACTACTGCACTTACTACTAAGGTAAACTATGTTCCAGAATTTTCTTGGATCACTTGTAAGGATTATCTGTAGATCTGGTAGACAGTTTTTGTATTTATCCCAAGTCAATGTTCTTTGTACGTGCTTCGCGTTTTGATATAGGCGTTTTTTCTTGTTTCTCATTCTGTGAAGAGAGAGAGAGAGGAATATAGGAAGGCAGGGATGTTAACCAGTCAAGAGTCTGGCTGGCTACCCTACGCTGGGGGAAGGGAGAATGGGAAGAGAGAGAGGGGAGAGGGAAGGTGTAGAGACGTGTACGGACAGTACTTGAGTTAAAGCCGCTCGCGGAAACCAGAAGTTCTGAGAAAACACGAAAGTGCCTTCACTGCCTTCTGAGCCGATGATCGATTAGAGATGGTGCTCTAGTACGGCCTGTTCACTGAGAGGACGATCATCTAATTTCCTCGATGTGTTGAACAAAGATTGTCTTTGTGCTTGAAATTGAGGACAATAGCAAAATAAGTGGTCAATGTTCTGCTCGCATCCGCAAACATCACATGCAGGACTATCAGCCATTCCAGTTAATGCTGAGTAGGCATTCGTGAAGGCAACTCCAAGCCACAACCGACACAGAAGAGATGCTTCGCGTCGGTGTAGACCGACCGGAGGTCTGAGTTGCCGTGACAGATTTAGTCTGTGCAGTCTTGTGCGCCTTGTATGTGCGGTATTCCACTCTGCTAAGGAGATCGTGCGTGCTATAATGCGAAGTTGTCTCACCACGTTAGTCCTGCAGGGAGGAATGGGGACGCAGCGGTCTTGGTTTGACCTCCGAGCTGCCTTATCTGCGTCATCCTTTCCTGTGATACCGCAATGATCTGGTATCCATTGTAAATAGATATCATGGCCTTATTCTCTTAAGTGATGGACAAGTTCCACGATTCCGCACGTGAGCTGATCGTGAATTTCATGTCTGAACCGGTGCCGAGATTACCATTCTTTGAAGAGTTTTAGTAATCCATGAACTGGAATTATCGTTAGCTATAGTAAGAAGAAGGATGTGCTTTTTAATTACTGCAGACAACTTATCTCTGAATAGAACACAATTTTCATTGATCGATCTGCTGTAAAAGGATGGCTCAAATAGATCAACAAAAAATGTCTAGTTCTAGTTATAGTTCTAGTCTAGTCTACAATTTGCTTTGTTGTGAAACCGGTGGACGCGCGCAGAATATCGATGGTCACTTGGAGTAGCTGGTGATCATTGAATCCACGTAAGTTAGTTATGTGTGTGACAGTTTCTGGAGCTTTTGGTAGAATGAGGTACAAAAGATTGGAATTACGAGTCGCTTGATTAACTACTTGAAATAGGTTAAAATCTAATGTTAAGGTAATAAAGCTTGTGCATGCACATATGACACGATGATGATAAATTAACCCAGTCAATCAAAGGAAGACTGAAATCTCCGAACAGGTACATTATATCTCTCTCATACAGACCAATTACCTCATTAATACCGTCATGTAATGCAGTTAAGAAGGAAAAATGAGAATCCGGCGCACGGTAACAGTTACTGAACAGTACATTCACTGTTGATACAGAGCAGGCCACGCAAATGATTTCGAGGTTAGTATGGGTTTTAACAACAAAAGATGTGATATTCTATTTAATCCCTATCATGACACCGCCCCCTCTTTTCTTACTACGGTCGCGCCTGTATATGTTGTGTTACCGGGGAAAACTTCATTGTCAGTTATTCCAGAGTTTGACCAGGTTTTGATAAAAGCAAGAGCATCTGAATTGCAGTCGTCAAGAAAATAAGAAGCAAGATCGCATTTTGACGTAATACTACGGATGTTGGCAAACGATATAGATAAGGATGAGGAAGTAAGCGTTTGATTCAGTTTATGGTGATTGGGCACATGCGTATTGTGTAGGAGCTATCTACTCACCATGACAACTGCATCAGTTGCGACATCGTAGGTATAAGCCGCAGAGTTTATGCGCATTCGCTCGACACGCAACTTAAACGTCTTGTTTTTATTCTTAGCAAACCTAATTAATTTCCACCTCGCTTGTCGCGTTGCGGGTGAAAAATCCTCGCGGATTGAAAACGTTGGCCCCTTAAGTTTAGAAGCTGAAGGCAAGATACGCTCTTTGCCTTTGAAGAAAGTGAACTTGGCTGTAATTGTAATGGTTGCCCAAACGGTGCACGCGCTCGAATTGTTCACCTGTCGTGGTAACGCCAAGTTATTCTGAACAAAACTTAATAATCTTCTGGTCGGCCGCAGCCCAATCTTCTTTGGGATCATCATCTATTCCAAAAAACAAGAGATTCGAGCGGCGTAGTCTATTTTCAGCGTCATTACACCTTGAAGATATTACTGCGAATTGCTTGGAAACATGGCTTATACCCTCAGCATTTCTCCCGGCTTCGGCTGTGCAATGACATGAAATGGCGGATTCTAATTTTATAATTTTTGCACTGAGCTGCTCCACTTCGTTTTCTTCTGCCTCCTGCTTTTGTTTCGTCTCCTTCAGTTCTGCAATTAAAGCAGCGGGACCATTTTCAAGCTTTCGAGTGGATTCTTAGAGCCTGGGTAAATGCATCAGCTTCAATTTTGGACATTGGACCAGGGTTTGGTTCAACGTCGCCAGAAAGTATGAGCAGAAGGGTACATAAAGCACTTTGAATGTTGGATTACAACAGCAAGAACCGCTTAAAGAAATCATGAATCTCTACAGTGCACGACACCCTACATAAGCGGTAGTTACTGCTCCTAACACACGCTGCATTATTCAGGTAACTGACCTGTAATATGAACCAGCGTGAGCGTGCCATCCTCGATGCGATGTCTTGCCCAAGGTGCGCTGTCGATGGCTGGCATTTATGGCTTCCGCACGCTGTGTCGAAGGTAGCCGTCGCACGTACGGTTTGCCAGCTGGTGAAACAAGCTTCGTCCAGAACCGGCTTCCAGCGCTGTGATGCAGACAGTAGTAGCAATAACTTCACACCAGAGTGTTAGCTTGGATGAACAAGCCAATATTATGAATAATAATAGTAGTAATAATATATAACCCATATAACACATACGCATATATAACACATACCCGCCGTGGTTGCTCAGTGGCTTGGTGTTGGGCTGCTGAGCAAGAGGTCGCGGGATCGAATCCCGGCCACGGCGGCTGCATTTCGATGGGGGCGAAAACAGCCGTGTACTTAGATTTAGACGCACGTTAGAGAACCACAGGCGGTCGAAATTTCCGTTGTCCTCCAATGCGGCGAGCCTCATAATCAGAAAGTCGTTTTGGCACGTAAAACCCCATAATTTAATTTTTAAATATATATAATACACCAACAGTTGTCCTGGGAATACAGCAAATACTCTTTCAGCATAGTAGTACATGCTAATAAAAGATTTTTTTATAAATATTGTATTGATGAAGAAGAAGCAGATGTACTTGATCGGGAACTTATCAAAAAGATATTCGTTTCAAACGTAACTCATAGGGCTATGTATATAATTACTCATTATATATAGTCAATACTTAGTATGCTTATTAGTCACCGTATAGTTCTAAGGACCAATTTGTATCCGGCAAAATAAATAATAAACACTGAAATAAACAAGGAATAAACTACGCATCTGAAGTCACAGCGCAAGCGTAAATCCGCGCGAAAAGTCCATTTTAAACAACGGTAAAAATTCAGTGTTATTGAAGACCTCTCTGATGTGCGGCACCACAACGCGAAGCTCTTCCTCAAAAGTGCCAAACGTAAAAATACTGTTCGAACGTTCGCGACGACCGCTAGACTTTCAAGACGGCGTAGCGGGGAAATGAGCCCACACTGCTGCCACGTTAAGCAAAGCGGAGGCAACATTAGAGCCGTCGGGCAATGCGCGGCGCATTGACGAAGCGGCGCCGCTTGGCCACCTCTGCTATTCTACAACCGCAGCTCTGACCACGAAATAAGCTAGACAGGAGCGTCGATTCTTCTATCTTGCAATGCATTTGGCGCGGCTAATTTCTCAGCGATAAAAGGTGCCTAGTATTCCGCCATGCTTCCTGCCTCTATTCACCTCTCTTTTTTGTGACTTTAAAAGGGACTCTCCTCCCTCTCTTGATTCCGAAGTTCTCGCTGCTTAACACGAAATATCTTTGCGGCGCGTTATTCGATTGCGACTGCAACGGGTACAGATTAGATCAGAGCAGTTTACTGTATTGGTCCTAAGCCTTTCATCTGCGTGCAGGAAAACAACCTAAGTTGCAGATTGATGCGGCCAGGAATTGAAGTGGCTCAACTAGAAGTAGCAAAAGGTGTTTCTTATCTTATTTTGCCAATGCGCCTGCGCCCTAGCGATGTCATAGGTTTCTTGTTTACAAGAAATTTGCCCATAGTAACAAGTTTCCGCACCATCTATTATTCGCAGAACAAAGCATTCGTCTCACCGAGGTGCAAGCTGGAACGCCTTATTAGTCGAGTCG